>NW_018022518.1:479-3683 GCF_002006095.1 Pseudomyrmex gracilis | reverse complement strand
CTCGCGATTTTTCTTGTTTTTTCTTTTGGGCGTTTTCCGTTGCGCGCGCGCCTTTGCATTTTGCAGCTCGTCGTTGATTCAGCGGCGGTTTCTCGCTGTCAAACCAGGCGACAAATCTCCGTCGTCGAACCGAATCGCTTTTTCGCAATCTGTTCGCTAGTTAAGACCGTTAAGGAGATCGCTCGCGGAATGCTTTACAGATTTACTCTCCTTCCGATTTCGTGCTAGAACAGTCGCTTTGAAAATGCGCTTTCTCGACGACGGACATTCCCCCCGTAATTTCTCGTTGCTACATATTAAAGAACCATCATTAAGCACACCCTCTGTGTATCCCCTCACGATAACTGAAAATAATTTTACTTCCTTAAATTTTTTTCGTTTTTATTTCTTTGAATCGGATTGCAAGTTTTTAAACGAAATACCAGTACGGTAATTATTCTNTTATTATTTATCACATAGAAATGCTAAAAAAGTGCGTTCGTTTTGAATGCGCTTTAAGCGTCAGTTTGTCTTTATTGTTGTTTAAATATAGAACAAAGATAGACCGACGCTCAAAGCGCGTAAGCGCTCAAAGTGAACGCATCCAAAATATTTTGAATTAACGACTAATAGCCGTGCCTCATATCAATAGGATTCTTCTCGTTCTCTCGCGCCCGCTTCGTTGTCCAGCCGCTGTTTTATTCAGAAAGTCACCCCGCGCGAACGGTCGCGCCACGTGTGCACCAAGACGCGGCCAGTCGTCGCCAGATACAAAACGCAAATTACGAAATAATAATTCAACAATACGGGAACAATAGCGAGAGGGTGGAGGATGTGCGCGTGGCGCGTACGTATCTCTGTAGAAAAACGTGGTGGGTTCTCTCTCTCTCTCTCTCTCTCACTCTTTTTCACTCCCCTTCTCTTTCTGTCTGTCTCTCTCCAGTGCTGAAGCGTTATAAATTGCTCCATATGCACTGCATTAGAGTATAACGCGGCGGCTCAACCGCGCACCGGACGTACCGCGTATTTATTGCGATAGGTTTTCGGGGGCAAAACGCTGCCCGCCGAATTTATCGTCGCGCGCACAAAAACCACTTCCGCCTACCTCTCCTCTTTGCCCTCCACCGTCATCACCCGTGCCCCTGTTTTTTCAGTCTTCCCCGTTTTTTTTTTTTTTTTTTTTTTTCACACATCGTACACGCACACATGAATTCATTCTGTCTCGTTCTTTTTTGGTCCACAAACTGCGGGCTGACACTCACCGGTTCTTCAGATATGCGCTTCAGATATAGTCTAATTTTTTCACTGGAATTAATCTATTTTTGGTCTGAATGACACAAATCGTATCAGTGTTATTATTTCTATGCAAAAGAATTGCAACAGATAGAATAATTTTTATCTGCGCAATCTAATTCTTCTTTTTGAAATATGGTTTACACACAGAAAGAAGAAAAATGTTATTACACAAAAACTACTTTATTTAATATTCAGTATATGAAAATAAAAATGTGATATATATTTCGATATACATTTTTTGCGTATTGTATTTTTGTCCTTTGTATCTTTTTTTTGTGTTTTAATGTTGAATTATTTTAAACCAGGTGAAATGTGCGAATAATGATTTCACTCCGCACAAACGTGTAAATATTTTTACGCGCGTGCAATTAAAGAGAGAAAGAGAATGTTTATAAATAGTGACACTTGTTAAAAATGCTTGGTGTCTTGCTCATTGTGTGTGCCACATTTATAAAGAAAATTTATAACTATGTGTAGGATTTAGATTTTATTTTTCTAAATCTCGTTTGTTTTACCTTGCGTTTCTTAATTACTGCATAAAAAAAAAAATTATGTTCTCCCTTTTTAGGATTATTTCACGTGCGCAGGCGAATAACATTCGTGCGGATATTGTCGTCGTTGTTAATTCCGTTGTTCTCACGCTCGTTAGCAAATATCTCGTTGAATGTTCCATTCGCTTTTCACAAACAATTATATCCAACCGTTCGTGCCGCGAATTTTGAGAGATGTGCGCGCTATCGAACACGCCACTCGTGCAAAATGTGACATTTTCACGTTAACTATGATTTTTTTTTTTATAACACTTGACTCAGCTCTGAAGTAATCGGATTGTCCCGTTGTCAAATAAACCATTATTTAATGCTCTTAAATAAATGCTGTCTATCTCGCAAAATATATCAAGTTTACTAAACGACACGGTAAAATCGCTAGAATTTATTTTAAATAACTGACTGGTCAAAAACGAGTTTTACAAAAATTTGTAAAATTTTAGAGTGCAGAGAGATATATATCTGAAGAGATACATCTGAAGTGGCAACAGTAAAAATATCTACATTCCAGGCAATTACTTCGTATGGAAATGTGATATTTGTGGAATTGAAACGGTCGCGTCGCGTCGGTGACTAATCAAGTGGTGGATGCAATAAATACGGAAATACCATTCTACTAAGTCAATGCAAATGTGTGAATGTTTTATCTTGTTTTAATTAAATATTATAGATGTCATCACACTTTATAATAGACAAAAATTATTGCTTTATTCATTTTGATCTAATAATTAATATTATTTACGTACGTAATTATGTTTGTTAAAATTAGCTTTAATAGACTTTTGCAAATTTATTATTTCAAACGGAATCAAAAGAAAATATGTTGCAGGGCACAACATTTCTTGTATAATGTAATTAAAAAATTTCTTGGTTATAGCGCGTTAAATGCGGCGCGTAAAACGGACTTTTTACACAGTGACGTAATTATATAGTAATATGGCAATTAAAATTATATGTTTTTTTTCGAATTTCAATCTCGTTATCGCGCTCCGGTTCTCTCGCGATGATTATGTCTGACGAGTACGACTACTGGACACGCCTTACGAAGGCGCATTCTTTTTCCATGGAAGATGGAACGAGTTTTCTCCTCGGTGCTTTTAACGGGTAAAAATGCTTTCAGGATGCTCGATTTTATATATCTTTCTCTACCGCTTTTCCCCGGACACAACCCGTTGAAGCGAAGACTCGCGAGACTACTTCCATTCTCGAAAGAAACGCGTTGTTTCGATACGAACGAAAACGCCATTTTATTTATAGAATGATTTTTGCGAAATAACTCCGCTTGTTTTCCTTTGCGTGCGCACATGTGTGTGTGTGTGTGTGGTGTGTGTATGTGTGTGTATTTACATTACGCTTCTTTAATGTCTTNNTNNTTTTNANT
>NW_018022518.1:0-458 GCF_002006095.1 Pseudomyrmex gracilis | reverse complement strand
AAAAAAAATATTTGCAAGAAGTTGGCTAGTGGCACAAATACTGGAGTTACTGTACAAATACCGCCTCTTGAATTTTGAATGCTAATNCGAAGTAAGTTTAACAGCTTCATCGAACTTCCTCGAGTGGACTAACTCTAAAAGCTCCGTTCGCGTTAGCATTATCAGAGAACTTTGTCTGCATTCTCTCTTGAGTCTGGGTCGGTTAATTAGCCCGATCAATCTCCGCGCTAGGCTTTAATGTGGATTCGTGTGCGTTTGTGTGTGTGTGTGAACTGAAATCTCTTTTTGCCCCGTTGTGATTTCGCGGGTGGGATCGATACTATACGATGATATTCGAGTGGCCGTACTCGAAATTCGAATTCCCCGGTCGACAATGGTGCGGCCGATTATCGGCCAACGACGAGCCCACCGGTCGTTTTGCTGGTCCGGCGTTATGGGAGGATGTGTGTGTGTGTGTG
>NW_018022517.1:13574-20884 GCF_002006095.1 Pseudomyrmex gracilis | reverse complement strand
ACGTGCGACCATAAATTGGACATAGAACGAACGTCCATAAGACATCCTGTGCTATCTGGGTATCAACGCTATCGCATCATTCTATTTTTATCGTTTATTTGACAAAAACAAAGAATGATACGATAGTGTTAGCTGATAGCACGCTTCCCGAACGCGCTTATATTCTTATTTCAAGATTTTTACACGTGATAAATAAATAAATACTTTCTTTTGTTACAAAATATATATATATATGTGCCAGTCATAATTAGTTAACATGTATATACAATTTCTTTTTTTAATATGTAACACTTTTCAAAGATGTGTAAGAGTCTTAATATTTTTTATAATTATAACTGCAAATGGACTGAAGATCGAATATCCTATGGACGTCCAAATATTGGTCATTAATGAATGTCCGAAATCAGACATACAATGGACGTTTAATTCATGTCTGCGGACGTGCGACCATAAAGTGGACATAAAACGAACGTCCATAGGACATCCTGCGCTATCTGGGAATAAGCGATATTNCAAATGGAATACAAATATTCTCAATGATTTCTCAAGTCACGTTGCACTGAAAACATAAAAATATTTAGAGAATAAAAGCATCTTTGTTGAAACAAATACTTTTATACTAAAATATATCGCAATAGATAGTTTCTTATATAAGAGATGATAAAAATAAATTTTGAAAACAAATTATTTCAAAATTGTATTAATGTGCGATTATATAGACATATTCTTGCAATAAAATTGTGTATACATGTATAAATAAATAAATAAATAGACAAATAGATGTAGAAATTTTCAGTAGCAAACTAAAATCGATTCTTTCTAGAGCAAAACCACTCTTCATGTAAAGCGGCTTTGCAATTCTCAGTAGTTTTCGATGTATCTCAAAAACTACTGAGAATATTAAAAAATGTTTTATACAAAAGTTTCATGGTAGGATTACTTCTATTTATTCACATTAATAAAATTGTTCAAACAAAAATTTTTTTATACATTTATNAAAACATTTTTTGTTTGAATAATTTGTTTTTCAATATGTTACTATAGTTAAATANAGGACGTTTTTTAATGAAACTTTTGTATGAAACATTTTTTGATATCTTCTATAATTGTCGAGATAAATTGAAAAAAGTAAAAACAATCGGTATATGTATAAGGGGTGACTTCATTCCTTAAAACCGTTTTTGGGCCGCAACGGAATACGTTAACATTCATCTATTGACTTCCCCTACATGTGTGCAAAGTTTCATCAAAATCAGAATTTTCCACTTCGTGAGGTTCCCTTGTTAGTGATGTTATTTTTGTGTTTTCTTATTCTAGTTTTAAGTTGTCTCTTCGTTTGCCTAACGTAAGATGCACAGCAGTCATTACAATCAATTTTATAATTTGTATTATTATTTGAATGAAGTGAAGTAAGATCTTTATGAACTTTTATAAAACTACTTAACTTATTCAGACATTTGTANCCTATCATAACATCTTTGGTTTTGAAAGCGCTAATGACATTTTGGACAAGTTATTAATATAAGGTATAACAATCAGTTTTTTGTCGGTAGGACAGAGATTATTTAAATTAAGTGACTTATTTAGCTTTTTAGATATAAATTTTTTAATTCTTATGTTTATATTGTTGAAAATGAAATNAAGAGGATAACCAGTTTCAAGTAATGTGTTGACAACAAACTTTATGTTTTTGTAATGAAATTCAGGATGTGATAGTAAGAGAGCTCCGTCAATTAAGCTAAAATTTGTACTTCTCTTATGGCAGATTGGATGATGAGAGAAAAAGGAAAGGTATCTGGCTGAGAAGGTTTTTTTATGGAACCAATCAATTTTTAATTTGTTGTTTAAAACATGAATCGTCAAATCCAGAAAATTAATAGAACGGTCATCCTCCATCTCAACAGTGAAATTTAATCTATCATGAAACGCATTACATTNATACGTTCAATTTTTAGCTTAATTAACGGAGCTCTCTTACTATCACATCCTGAATTTCATTACAAAAACATAAAGTTTGTTGTCAACACATTAATTAAAAATGGTTATCCTCTTNATTTCATTTTCAACAATATAAACATAAGAAGTAAAAAATTNGTATCTGAAAAGCTAAATAAGTNACTTAATTTAAATAATCTCTGTCCTACCGACAAAAAACTGATAGGTATACCTTATATTAATAACTTGTCCAAAAATGTAATTAGCGCTTTCAAAAACAAATATGTTATGATAGGCTACAAATGTCTGAATAGGTTAAGTAGTTTTATAATAGTTCATAAAGACCTTACTCCACTTCATTCAAATAATAATATAATTTATAAAATTGATTGTAATGACTGCTGTTTATCTTACGTTGGGTAAACGAAGAGACAACTTAAAACTAGAATAAGAGAACACAAAAATAACATCACTAAGTCTTCTTCACAACTTTCAAGAATCTCTCAACACAGAATTGATTTTAATCATTCTTTTAATTGGGAGAAAATTCATATAATAGACCATGAACCGAATTTTTATAAGAAACTTATATCTGAGACAATACACATAAAAGAGCAATCTTTTGGTTGGAATTTAAAAAACGACACAGACTTACTTGACAGTTCTTACTTTTATTTACTTGACAATATCAAATTCTCAAGTTTTAAATCTTAACGTTTTCATTTTCTGAACTTTGCTCCAATGAAGTAGAGGCAATACCTATATAAATTGTTTGTCTCTTCTTTCTGCTCAGTATTTGACTTTTAGACTTTCATCTGTAAGTTACTTTGTTTGTGTCCGTTCACATTTGATTATTCGTGCCTTTCAAAAACGACATTTTCAGGTATTTGTACACACATCAACTAAGTTANTAACCGACGCTTTCAAGGATGTTCTACATTCTTAGTGAGACTATATCTACATTATCTACGTGATTAACGTCCTTTATGTATATGTTTTTTGCGAACATTATTGTTATGCGATTTATATGTTTTAGTTTATACTATATTTATTCACATTGAAAAAGACTCAAGTCAGAGTCGAAACGTCTGTATTTTAAATAATTAACTAGATAACTGAACTTATTAAATATTTTTTTGTTAACACCTAAGTATTTTGGCTCGATTTGACCTAAATATCTTATTTATATTTAATAGTGCAAGCGTTGTTTATTCCTTAATTNCTTTAAAAATAATGACTTAAGAAGGTTTTTGTCTAACAATAATTCTAACGATACATAGCGTTACTGGTTTTTAATGCTTTACATTAATAATTTTTCGGAAAGATTTTTAAAAATATTTCCAAAAGACTCACATACTCGCTTAGCTTTTTATAGCATTGATAAACTGATTAAATTCATCAACGTTCTTAAGGATCCTCTACCTCTTCTTTCACGTCCTTCTGTTGAATATAAAATAAGTGCCGTGATTGTGATGCCTCATATGTAGGACAAACTGGCAGAATGTTACATGAGAGAATTAAAGAACACAAAAACCATAGTAATAGAAACTCCTCTCAAAAATCTGTTATTACTGACCACAGATTACAATACTCACATGAATTTGAATGAGATAAAGTTAAAATATTAGATAATGAGAGATCTTTTAATAAACCGTTGAGATATCAGAANCGGTACACATTAGAAGTCAAATCCGCAGGCTTAATTTACAGAGCGACACTGAAAATTTAGACAAATCATACTTAACTTTTTTCGATAATACATCGTAATGTGTCTTGGTGTTTGCGGCTTTGACTTCGATTCAAATTGACACACACTCGGTTCTCANTCGCTTTATTAAATTTGTAAAGTGTTGGCCGGGTTTTGCTTGACATGAACATCCTTGACAGCACTGTGCGATGACTTTTACAACAGTAATTTGTAAGTGCCGTTATTATCTTAATATCTTTCCTCTGCGATTTCTTCAATTTTTCATTATTATTTGTATAGTATATTAAATTTTAAATTGTAGATTTGTATTGAAAAAAACATAATANAAGGGGTCGAAAACGTTATACATTAGTTCAATAATTTGATTCAACCACGTACACATCAGCATTTGTGTTTTGCTTCAACAACTATTGATAACAATTTTGTTTGTTAAAAAATCTTGAAGCTTCATATATACGTCTTTACATAACTCCAATAATATTTGGAAAACAACTAGAATACAAATTATTGTTAAATATGTTGTGTAAAGTGCGAAATTGTTTCGTAAATATTCCGTAAGAATTTCTATGTGCTTACATTTTTTATTTTCTATACATCTTGCTGTCAAGGCAAGATGTACCGAAATCACGCTCGTCCTTGATATAACTCAAATGACAGGAAACGATTGTAAGTAAACGTTTATGAGAAGAAAACTGAACTATACTAATATTAAGAATTTTTTTTACGGAGGACTACAGCGTTCTAATTTGCTCTAAGACAATCTCTTTTTCTTGAGTTAAGACTGCAGGATTGGCTTTTCTCGGTTTGACCTTTAAACAAGCCGATCCAATCCAAGCCTAGACCAAGAATATGGTGGTAGGGATTTTCTGTCAGCTATCTATGTAACTCGATGCTATAAGTTTCCACTTAGTTTGACTCCAATCCTCGCGAAAACTAATACTACAAGTNAGTACAAATTTATTTTCTGACGCTCTAAAACCTTGCAATTTTAGAATTATTGAAAAGACATTCCATTGATTAAAAAATTTACTTGAAGATCCAATATCTTAAAAAAATGGATAAAATGCATAAAAAAGTTAAGTTTTTTACTGAACGAGAGTATGTAAATCGTAAATCTCTTAGAAGTAAAGAAGAAAAATGTGTTGCATAAATAGGTAAAAATAAATTGAACATAAAACATTAAATTGAAAATAAAAACAAAGACAATGCAACAAAACCTATATTCGATCAAATTATGAAAAATATGAGTGAATTAGTANCAGATTATAAATGAAGATCAGCAAACGAGGCAACATGTTCTTCTGAATTATATCCAACTTGGCAGAAGACAGAACATGAAAAAACTTTTGATAGGACACCAGACGCAAATAGACTGGTAAATATATTTTATTATTTCAGATGTTTTCACTCTCTAATTCGTAAGTATAAAAAAACACTTTCTTCTAAATCTTTCTTTATAAGAANTAACATGACCTAACCGAACCTAATTTATCTATCCTAAGCCTCGTCATCTACAATAATCGCACGGTGTGTCGCATGTCGTAATAATGTCGCAGGAAAGTTGTTGCTTAAAAATCATATTAATCACGAGGAGAGAGAACAGAACGCATAAACAAGTTATTGATTTTATGTAAATTCGTCTTATTCACTGTGCGAAACAAACAACTAGTACAAATTATATTCACATTGACACAACAGTAATTCTTAAATATTATTGTGGTATTGTACGTGTGACACAGCGTATCGTTTAAAGATGACAGAGATCTGTTGCTTCCCTATAAATATATATTAGTTGTACATGTATAAAGTAAAAAAGTAAATTACATAGGCATGTGAAATATATCTTTTATTTTACATGTATATGTACTCATGCTAGAAATTACACGTAGCTTCTACTTTGTAAATAACATTATACTCACAAATAGATTTTTCGTGAGTGCAGTTATATGAAGAAGTCTTTACTGTAGTAATATCAGTATTTATATAAATAAAAACATATAATATTTTTACTTAAAAATAACTAAGTTATAAGTTCCTTTTGAATAACAATATTATATATTCTTATTGATTATAATTTAATGATACCTTTAACTTATACTACTAAAAATATGTAATAGAATCAAAATTGTTTTAATTCGGCGAATATGAATAAACCAGTGTGTGTGTGTGTGTGTGTGTGTGTGTGTGTGTAAGGTGTTTTGTAGTTGAAGAATACCGTATATATTGTTAGCGAAACGTTTCGACTATTTATTCAGTCATCAATCGCAAGACTGGGCTATAATAAAAATAATTACAAACAATTACAAAACATTACAATAAATGTTGTTGATTNGCGTTTGATAGTATTAGACGTAATATTTACAAAAAAGAAAAGAACAAAACCGCANCTATTTAAAACAAACTTTAACACTTTTAATAACCGGTAAATTTACAAAGTAAATATACAAAAGTAGTATGTAAGCACTTATGGCGCGTCAAAACAAACCCCCTCCATCTGGCCCCCCCACCACTTCTAGCGCCATTGCCCCACCAGGGAGGTTTCCCCTTTCTTTAGGGCCACGCCCACTAGAGGGGATAGAAATGTGACATGATTTATGACCCCGTAAATTTTTTTTATAAATTTTGTATAATTTTTAAAAATGTGNCTTTGAAATTTTTTTGTTGAGGAATTTGTGTAGAGAGGGAGGAAAGTTCGAGAATGTTCGAGAGTAAGTATGTAATTCTTTATTAAAAGAGTATATATTGGATTGGTGGGAAAGTTCTGCGGATTTTTTAATAGATGACACTAGTGTCAGAAAATAATTATTGCGTGTCGTTCAAATGTCAGTCTGCCACACATATTTTGACAAGTCACACTACGCTTGACCTTTGGCAGAAATGTATAACGGTTTGACTTTTTTCGTCAAAGTTTATTTCGTTATTTTTACTTAAATTTTAACTGCGGAATAGCTCGTCGGGATCCAGGTTCGGTTTTAGGTAGAGTAGAACAGAGTAGACTCGGTTAAAAAAAAAAAGAAAACAGATAAGAATTTATGAAAAGGCTAAAGAAAGATATTTACAAAAGGTGTTGAGGAAACAGTGAGTTTCAAATAACAAAAAATATTCATTTGAAAAAGTAATTTCGAGCAAACAGTATTTGGAAAAGAGAGTTTCAGAAAAAGCGATTTACGAAACGTGAGTTTATGACGCAAATTCAAATAACACAGGTTTGAGAGATATTTACACTCGAGTTCGGAAAAATATTTACACTCTGGAAAAGTCGCTTCCTTACGAAAATTGATTTTGGCGGATCGGAAGGTTCTTTTTGCTAGGCGTCGTACGGCGCTGTTTGTTCGTTTTTTCTCCTGGAATGGATTTAGCGGAAAGGCCGGTTTGCCCGGCGAAGAATACGAGATTCCCCTGGAGCGGGTCTATCGGAAATCCGGTTTGCCCGGCGGAGAATACTAGATCCCCCGGATGCGGATGCCGGTTTACCCGGCGGAGAATCAAAGATTCCCCGAAGCGGAGCGGAGCGGATGCCGGTTTACCCGGCGGAGAATCAGAGATTCCCCGGAGCGGAGCGGAGCGGATGTCGGTTTTCCCGACGGAGAATCAGGAATTCCCCGGAGCAGAGCGGAGCGGATGCCAGTTTACCCGGCGGAGAATCAAAGATTCCCCGGAGCGGAGC
>NW_018022517.1:11543-12599 GCF_002006095.1 Pseudomyrmex gracilis | reverse complement strand
AGTGATCGACACTTAACGACTCGAGAGATTGCAAAACGCTTTGGCATTCATCATAAAACTGTTATGGATCGATTACAAAAGCTTGGCATGGTGAAAAAGCTTGATGTATGGGTGCCGCACGAACTGAGCAAAAAGAACATCATGGATCGGATTTTAGTGTGTNAATCTCTCCTGAAACAAAACTCTCTAGACTTATTTCTGAAACGGATCATCACTGAAGACGAGAAATGGGTTGTCTACAACAACATTAAGCGGCGGAAGTCGTGGTGCGGTTTGGACGAGTCTTCACAAACGGTGGCAAAATCTAATTTGCATCCAAAGAAAGTAATGCTATGTATTTGGTGAGAATATAAAAGAGTGCTGTGGTTCGAGCTGCTCCCGCAGGGTCAAACAATAGATTCGAAGAAATACTGCGCTCAGCTCGACAAATTGCGGAAGGTAGTGCAAGAGAAGCGGCTAGAATTGTCGAATAGAAAAGGTGTGATTTTCCATCATGACAACGCTCGATCACAAACTTATTTGATCACGAAAAAAAAAATTGCAGAGCTTTGGCTGGGAAATGATGCAGCACCCNCCATATTCGCCGGACCTTGCACCGTCTGATTATCACTTGTTTTGCTCGNTGCAAAACAATGTTGACGGTCATCAATTCGACTCAATAGAGGCCATCCGAAATGACCTCGTTGGTTTTTGCGCCCACAAGTCCTAAGGGTTTTACGAGAGCGGCATCAAGGCCCTACCAAAACGGTGGCAACAAGTTGTAAATCAAGACGATCAACACATTGTGGACTAAATAATTTTTATAAATATCGAGTTTGTGTTTAAATTTTATACTAAAAATCCGCAGAACTTTTTNACCAACCTAATATATTTATTGAAAAATCCGTTTTGAAGTAGCTGATAATGCTGTTGGTGCCGCTCCGATGTTGCTGCCTCGTACGTTCAAACGTGAATGAGAGCAAGTTGGTCGGTTGAAAAAGGAAGTGTAAGAGCGGGAGTGGCGTCGGTCCCGAGAAGGAACAATCAGCGTCTGGTACAATATAGCTCCCAATGAGC
>NW_018022517.1:9539-10718 GCF_002006095.1 Pseudomyrmex gracilis | reverse complement strand
AATAAATCGGTGTCGAATCGTACGGTGTCGAATAATTTCGTGTCGAATCGTACGGTGTCGAATAATTTGGTGTCGAATTGTAAGGTGTCGAATAATTTGGTGTCGAATAAATCTGTGTCCAATAATTTGGTGTCGAATCGATCGGTGTCGAATTGTACTGTGGTCAAACGGAACACGCCCGTAGGCATCGCAAGACTGACTAGAAAGTCAGGATTCTGATGTAATATAAAAAATAAATTTATGTGTCCGTTGCGGATTTTTTTTCTGAACGATTTTCATCTGCGCGAACTTATACATGCAGGTTGACAAGTGCGTGCCGATGAGCACAAGAGAACATAANTTTTTTTTAAGACAAAAAATGGTTTATGACTCACGACAAGTTCTCCGGTAAACCTGCTAGTGCTTGTTCGTGGGGGGTTGACAAGAGCGTGCCGTACAAAAGAGAACATAAGGTTTTTGAAAATGAAAAAGATCGTGAGTCATAATTTATGACTCACGATCTGCGAAAACTTGTTNGCGCAAGAAACTTCGACAAAATTCTACTAGAATTTTCGATAAATGGATATTCAATGAATAAAATGTGTATAAAAATGCTCATTTGAAAAAATTGGTTCTTTGTTTTTCATACGTATATGCACTCATATGTGTGGATAGCTACAACGCGAGGTAAATGCAAAATAAAAACTATGTGATGTACGCGGATAATACATAAAAATAATTTGTAACTTTTGAAAATAATTGTTAATCTACCGTTTAAACGCAAGTAGTGGTGGTGATAAATACGTTGATGCTTATGCGCACAAGAGGGTAAAATTGCTATAAATCATATATATAATACTTTTATATCGCTAGTCGCGTATCTTCGCAATAAGAGGCACGAGGCCCGAGAAAGAGAGACGCATGAAGTCCAAATATGGGCATAGATAGTCGAGCGTCATTGTGCGCAGGCGCGTTTACTAAGCGAGTGCGAGCAAGACAAAGCATTGGAAAGTGAAAGAACGCGAAGAAAGAACGCGAGAAAGAGAAATGCCCAAGCGTGCTTGAATGTTCACCGCATGTGCACTAAGCTGAACCTTGCGCGAGAGAGAGGCTACTATATTGTCTGCACCGTAACGTCTGGGCTTCAGGTCGACATCGTACACCTAGCGATATAGAAGTATTACATATATACTATAAATA
>NW_018022517.1:6765-8609 GCF_002006095.1 Pseudomyrmex gracilis | reverse complement strand
GTGAATAGTGAAAAAGAGCAGTTTGAATCTAGTTTAAAATCGCGCATGGGAATCATCAAGAAGCAAAATGAAAGGCATGAGATGCTGCTTTTCACCGTGTACGGATTGAATAATTCTCATACAAACAGAATTCAAGTAGGATTGCTCCCTGATGTAAAGAACAGATTTTTTTATCCTGCTATTAAATTATGTGGAAATGGAACAAACACCATATGGCTCGATGCTGACGCGTATAAAAAATTGTAAGATACTATGCCGTTAATAAGTCTACACTTAGACGGAGGCAAATACAAGACAGAGCCGATTGTAATAAATAATAATATCACAATTGCATTTACTACGGCATATGGAGCNAAGGCTGTATTAATTTCTCACAAAGAGTCCGGAGGAGAGGAAACATCTAACANCAAGACAATGAGAGAAGAAGATTCGGATTCCAGAGTGAAGAAGTGCAAGATATTTTCCGCTTTCGTTGTTATGCAAAAACCAACATTTCTCGGTCTGCAAAGTATAGTGCAATGTGTTAACGCGTGTATGGAACACTTGGATGCGTTAACATCCAGCGTGATCCAGAAAATGTTCCAAGTATTTAATACAAAAAACAGAATTGTTACTCCCGAAAGCCTATATAAACGCAGACATTATCAAATTAACAATTGAAGGTAATTATAGCAATATCGAACATGCTGTACAGACGCAAATTAAAAATTTACCGTTTTTAGATACGTACTTTACCTTGGTATTTCTAGAAATGTGTACACATTATTTGGATAATATTGTTCAAATTATTTTAGCAAAGCATGAGAAGTAATGTTTTCTTTCTCGATTTGCTTGTATATATACACAAATATATTTCAATGTGAACAAACATTAAAATATGGTGTCTTTCTATAAAATAAAATACTACAATGATCAAAAAATAACCGGAATTTATTCATAAAAAGAAAAGTACATGTTTATTCTTCAAAATTCAAGTTGTCCCCTTTAAAGTAGTGCCCGTCGGCTGCGATGCACTTGTGCCAGCGTTTGATCCACCCCTCGAAGCTTTTCTGGAAGTCGGTTTTTGGTATAGCCATTAGTGCCTCCAGCGATTTTAGCTTTCATCAGCGATTTCATCAGTTTATCATTGTTAACACCATCATTTTCACCAGACGCTCCACCTTTATTGAGCTTGTGAGTAAATAAGGATACCAATCTTCTTTTTATAATTTTAAAAATAACTTCTAAAGTGTAATTATTGTCAATTAAAATTTTTATACATTTAATGAGATTTTTTTGATGATATGTTGGTTCANGAAAAGAATAGCACGGTCAACTAAAGAGTATATGATACCAAGTTTTTAAGAAATTGGATTCTGTGATAAAAAAATAAGGTATTTTCTTGAAAAAAATAATAATTATAAATTAAACTAATAATTATACATTTATAATATTACGGTCGGAAAACGCGCGTAGATTTAAGAAATTCGGGGTAATAAGGAGAGAGGCGACATTTGAGATCCGCGAAATTCAGCCTGGTGCTGAAATAGTAGAATGGGTGGAGGGTGCATTTCGCGAAATTCACAGATACGCGACGAAATTATCGGAGTCGAATGATTACGTCGAGGTGTGGTTCGACTCCCCGACTTTAATNAACGGTGCAGCGGGTCTTTTTTTTGTCATGCTCGTGACTTGACTCACGAGAATATTTGGTCTCTCGTGAGTTCAGTTGCGCAAAGTAACGGAGAGACATCGCTGTATCGTTTACGATACGCGTACGCACCGTCTACTCTCCGTCNGATAGAGGAGGTCCTCTGCGCGGAAAGAATCGAGAAACGCTCGATTCTTTTAATAACAAATAGCGA
>NW_018022517.1:0-5654 GCF_002006095.1 Pseudomyrmex gracilis | reverse complement strand
ATTTAAGAGCGGCGGCGGAGAGCAGAGGATACTGCATTCCTTGCAACCTGCCGTATCGGCTCGAACGAAGAGTTCATCGGTGCTCGCAAATGTCCGCGTTGTCGCGGTGTGCTGTCGTGCGAATCGGAAGAAATAAAATTAATTTGATGCAAGCAATGTAAGAGAATGATTTACGGACGCAAGTGTCTCGAGCGTCACCAAGCCGAAAANTCGTACGGGGACGGTCGCGTGAGCGTGTGCAACGTCTTGCAATTTTGTGACGATTGCGGGCGTTTGTACAGAACAGCGGTTGCGGACCACGAATGCGGCGTCGTGTTTTGTAACATTTGCAGTTTGCGTCAAGATGTGAACCAGTTTTGTTATATCTGACTTCTCGCACGCAAGGATTTCACCGGCAGAGGAAAAAACGCGCGCGTCGAATTTGTGTTCTACAATTTCGGGACCCGGCAAGACGAGACGCTCGAAGGCACAGCGTCTGTAAAAATTCACGTGCCTACTCTTTGCGTCGCACAGCAGATTTGCTTCACGTGCGCAAATGAGAACGACATGACGGTACGTTGCCGCTGGTGCAGTGTGCGCGAATTCGTGTTTCACGATGATTCGGTGAGGCAATTCGTTGATTTTGTCACGAGAACGACGAAATGTTTCAGGCAGATTATCTGCATCGCGCACAACGCCAAGGCGTTCGACGCGCAGTTCATTCTTTGCTACATCACGAAAAAACGTTTTGATTTGGATCCACGAGTAATAGTAAACGGGACGAAGATCATCGTAGTAACGGCCAAACGTACGAAATTTATTGACAGCATCAATTATATGCCGATGCGTTTGTCAGCTTTGCCNAAGGCTTTCGGTTTGCGGGGTGGAGTGGAAAAGGGATATTTTCCGCATTTATTTAACACTCTCGCGAATAAGCCGTACGTCGGGCAGTTACTCGCCGTTGAATATTACTCGTCGGATGGTATGTCTAGCAAAGAACGCGAACGTTTTCTGTCGTGGCACGCGGAACAGACGCGCGAAAACGCAGTTTTTGACTTTCAACGCGAGATAATGCGTTATTGTCGTANTGACGTTGATATTTTGCGGCGAGTGTGCATAGCCTTCTGCAAGATATTTCTCGAACGCGGAAACGTATGTCCGTTCAAAAAATGCACAACCACATGTATGCGAGTTTTCCGCAAAAACTTTTTACGTAAGCAAGAGATCATGTGTCATTCCTTGCAGCGGATATTGCCTCGCGGATACGCAATTCCGCAAAGCTCTGCAGTAGCTGGTGTCAAAGAAGCGCGAGCTCGGCCGCGCTGTTATTCACGCGGGTCACGTGCGAGAACATCGTCTCGCGGAAGTCGAAGGCATTCCCGTCGACGGATATTACGAGACGGCAAACAATGAGCGTCACGTGTTGCAATACNACGGCTGCTTTTGGCACGGGTGTCCCGCGTGTTTTAAAACGGAACGCGACAAACGTCTTTGTACGGGGGAACGCGAAGTGTACGATACGATAAACTTGCAATACGAGCGTACACTGACAACGTTATGGCGTCTTTGCAAACGGGGCTACATTGTGACGGAGAAATGGGAGTGTGCTTTGGATCGCGATATGCGGAAAAATCTCACAATGCAAGCGTTTTTATACCAACATCCGATGCTCGCGGCTGAACCGCTCTCACCGCGTGACGGGTTTTTCGGGGGTCGAACGGAAAACATCGCGATTCGGCGCGTAGTTACGGGTACGGAGAAGGTACGTTATGTAAACGTGTGTTCTCTATACCCTTACGTGTTGAAAACCGGCGCTTTTTCGATTNGACATCCGAAAATTTTTGTCGGAGAGAAAGAGTGCGCTTCGCTCATTGAGGCGAAGTCCGGTGTCAATTTTTCTGCGGTCGAGGGGCTTGTGCGTTGTATAGTGCTCCTTCCGCGAAATCTCTTTCACCCTGTATTCCCGTACAACGTGCAGGACAAACTGCTGTTTGCCTTGTGCCGCAGTTGCTGCAAAAACTTCTCGCAGACTCAGTGCTCGCACGATAATCCGCGCGATCATGAATTCGAACGGGTATGGGTATCGTGTGACTTANGTAAAGCTGTGGAGAAGGGTTATCTCGTGACTGCAGTGAGCGAGATATGGCAATACGAGATGAGCCGATACGACGCTGATACGCGTCAGGACAAATTATTTGCCAAATACATCAATTGTTTCCTCAAATTGAAGCAAGACGCGTGCGGATGGCCGAGCAAATGCGTGGACAAACAATCTAAAGAACGATATCTTCGAGAATACGAAGCAATCGAGGGTATCGCTCTAGATAGAGCAAACATTGCGCAAAATCTGGATTTACGCTCGCAAAACTGTGCCTCAATTCGTTTTGGAGAAAATTTGGGCAACGTTCAAACCTGATAAGTATCGAAGTGGTAAAGTCGCAGGAACGTCTCGTATTGCTATTGTCGAGCCCCGAGCAAAGGTAACCGATATATTACGTGTGAATGACAAAGTAATATATGTTTTGTGGCGAATGCGGGACGACGCGGTNGTACCCTCTCCAATTACTAACGTGATAATAGCGGCGTACACAACGGCATAGTCGCGATTGAAACTGTACGAACATTTAGACCGTTTAGGCGAGCGCGTTCTTTATTACGATACAAATTGGTGTATTTATATGAGCAGCAAAAAACCCGGCGAATACGAACCGCGTACGGGAAATTACCTGGGCGATATGACGGACGAGCTCGAATGTTACGGACGTAGTAGTTACATGGAGTCGTTTGTATCCGGTAGCCCGAAATTTTACGCGTCCGTAGTTCGTACTCCGGACGGTGGCGCGCGAAAGGTATGTAAACTCAAGGGAATAACTCTCAATTCCGCAACCTCCCGCATAATTAATTTCAATAACGTTAAAAAAATGTTAATGGAAAGAGAGAGAAAAGAAGAAAATGTGTCGATAAATCTGCATTTTAGAGCGATTTGTCGCACCGCGTTTCACGAGGTTGTGACGCGGGACAAATCAAAAACATGCTCGCCGGTTTTGGTGAAGCGCAGATTGATCGACGAGCGACGCTCCGTTTTATACTGCTACGTAAAATAAGTCTTTTTCCGCGCATTCTCTTTTAAATAATTTANCTCGAAAAACTTACATTTTCAAAAAAAAGTAACAACAGGTGCCAAGTACACGCACAACACGTATTGTATTTAAAATTTTTAGTATGCAAAAAAAATGTAGTTTAGTTTACAATAAAAATTTTTTTTTTATAAATCATGTTTTGTAATAAAATTAAATACTACAAAATTCTTTCTTTTGTAAGCGCCTNAAAAAGAATTCTGTTTAAATATTTCGAATTTGCCGAATGGCTTATTATGTATTGCCTTGTAGCTAATGCTTCCGTCTGTTTATTGTAATTCCCTTGAGAAAGTTCGTATCGCGCAATCTCTAGGAACACTTGTTATTGTATCGTGCATGATTTTGGATATACTTGCCCATTACGCAGAAAGAGCAGAGATGCCAGATCGTGCCAGACAGCATCGAGAGCATCGAAGCGGTGGGAGCTGGTAGGGGCTCACCGCCTCGATGCTCTCGTACGCACACAAGCGAGAGCCGCGTCCGTGTGCGCGACGTCACGCTCGGCTGTCGGCTCGTAGAAGAGTGCAGACATAGTATGTTCAGTCTCCTTTTCACCACAAGCCGACCACGAGGCAACGTTACGTACAGACGGCGTCATTCATTCGAAGAATAGGCGCGGGGATCATATAAAAAGTCTAGTTGATCAAAAATATCCATTAGTCCCAAAATCGANTGTCCAGTTGTGGACACCTGATTGCTACTAGTTAGTTAGTACGACGCCCTTTGGCGCTACGAGCAACCGCCCCGCTTGCCCTCCGATCCCCGCGCCTATCTTCGAATTAATGACGCCGTCTGTACATAACGCGCCGTATGACAACGCTTTTCGATATAGGCTGCGTTCCGATATTTTCACTGCCACTATTGGAAATCTATAGCACACGTGAAGTGAAGTATAGATTTTTAATACTGCCAGTAAATATCGAAAAGCAGCCTTAGAATCTTGTAGAAAAACATGATTCATACAAATAAACTATACACATTACATATTTGTATTAATTATTAACATATTATTATTTAGCAATGATAAAAAAGTTTTAGACTATTACTAGAAAATGTATAAAAAACAATATTTATATATAAAGATCAGTATTTATCTATTTATATATATATACATATTTTTTAAATTAGGTTTTTTTTAAGTTTTTGATCAAAAATATGGGATCTTATCTCATGTAATTTTTGATAGCTCTCGACACAATCGTAATATGTATGTAAACTTTGTGAAAACACTTTCTTACCGAGTTTTTTTATGTTACAATGTTATATATTTGTGCAATAATTTTATGTTACCAAAGTATAAATTTCTTTCAATAGTATTATANGAGTTTTTTTATGTTACAATGTTATATATTTGTGCAATAATTTTATGTTACCAAAGTATAAATTTCTTTCAATAGTATTATAATTAATTGCACAAATTAATATATTACTAAATGTAAATATATAAATTATAGTATATTATTTACTTAGAATTAAATTATAAGTATATACTTTTATAAAAATTATTATAAGTGGTTTTCCACGCAACTCATGAGGTGCCACTAACAGCGCGTTAGGTTTTTATGTGGACCTTCGCCTGTAGCCCTAGTCTACCACATTTTATTATATATCTGTTCTTATATAAACATGTGATTATATATTTTTAGATAAAAGATGCCAAAATCGTCTTTTCAATTTGAAAGTTAATAATATTAGGAGTACAAATAAGTTTCCGCCGTTTTGAGAGAGATGGCACGGTACGAGGTTTACGTTAGAATTCGCAGATGATAACCGGCTTAAAAATTAGTCTGCTCATTCAAGAACAACATAACCCTATCATATTATTAACTTCGTATTAGCATCATATTTTTTTTTTATTCCGAAAATGTCTAAATTTGAGCCAAATAAGCGTCATTTGCGGGAACTTTTAATTTACTTCTTTAATTTAAAAAAATCTGCAGCTGAGGCGCATCGATCGCTCGTAGAAGCATATAATGAGGCTGCCTTGAGTAAGAGAACATGTCGTGAGTGGTTTCAAAAGTTTAATAACAGTGATTTTGACGTAGAAGACAAAGATCGCAGTGGAAGGCCAAAAATTTACGAGGATGCAGAATTGGAAGAATTATTGGAGGCAGATTCGTCTCAAACACAAAAGGAACTTGCACTTACTTTAGAAGTCACTCAGCAAGCAGTCTCACATCGTTTAAAATCGTTAGGAATGATTCGTAAACAAGGTAATTGGGTTCCATACGAATTAAAGCCGAGAGATGTTGAACGCCGATTATGCATGAGTGAAATGCTGCTAGCTAGGCACAAAAAAAAGGTTTTCTACATCGAATCGTCACTGGTGATGAAAAGTGGATACATTATGATAATCCAAAAAGAANAAAATCATGGGGACTACCTGGCCACGCGTCAACATCGACAGCAAAACCGAATATTCACGGAAAAAAACTCATGCTGTGTATTTGGTGGGATCAGCTGGGTGTGGTNTATTACGAGTTGCTTAATCCAAACGAAACAATCACTGGAACTCTCTACCGAACACAATTGATGAGA
>NW_018022516.1:9095-21388 GCF_002006095.1 Pseudomyrmex gracilis | reverse complement strand
AAGCAGTTACGCGAGATTTTATTTTATAGGTTTGCGCTCAGAAATGTTCTTCTGTAAAATATATATTTATAGTTCTGACAAGAACCGTTTAATGTGACTCTAAAATATTTTTTGTGGCTCTGAAAAAAGCCGTTAAATGTAATTCTGATGAACGCGAGAGATATTCTTGTTAAATAAATGTGTGGTTCTGAAAAGAACCGTTTCTAAAAGCTTCGACTTAATAGTCGGCCCAATAATCGTTTCGGTCGACAACTTGTTGCAGTCTAGTATTGACCGATGCATTTAAATTATAAAATAACTCTGGCTGTGTTTATAAGTTCTGTTCTTAAACTCTTCATAATTAAAAGTATATTTATAGTATTCTGGAAAACAGAGTATGTAGATTTGAGAGAGAGTTTCGGAACTACTAGGTTTGTTTTTCTTACTCTTTCAAAAAGTTCTTCAGCAGTGACGTATTTTAATTCTTGTTTATTTACTTTGTTTACTTTTTTTTTATTATATATCCCGACCCTTGAAAATTTAATTTTTTTCTAGGTCGGCAATACGTCCCCCTTTTAAATTTTTATTTAAGGAGATCGACTAGCGTAGTAAGGTTTGGTAACTTCCCTCCTCGCAATCGACGGATTCAAAGGAATTCGGAGGAGCCTGGAAACTCCCCTCTTTGTGGGTTACGGGATTATTAATTACAGGTGAGGTTTGGTTACTTCCCCCACCAAGGATTTTAGAATAAAAGGTTTGGTAATTTTCCTCCTCACAACTTGGAAATTCACTGCTGATCTTATTAGACTCACGAATTTTATTTTAGTGTTTTTTATTTTCATTCTTTCTCTCATTTTGTCTTGCGTTTTCGCGCATTTCCTCATTTCGTATGTTTCTATCATTATGGTGGTTTATGTCCTCAATGTTTTTGTTTTTATTTAGAATTGTGTGGTCGACCGTATTTTCAGGCATGAATGGGAAAGGTTCGTTCAGCGTATCTTCGCCTATGCGGAAGGCCGCTTTTTGTACCTCCAGTAGTAGAAAAAATCTAATGTGATTTCACCGTATGTGTACACGGGGTAGCTATTTATTCCGCTCAATTTTAAAATGCTTGGTCTATTAAGTTTTACATCGTCAGGAACAAAATTCTCTTTAATGACATTGGATCCGGAACCGGTGTCTAATAACGTTGTGTGCAGGATGGAATCGGCTAGTTTAACCCAAACGGTAGGCAAACGGCCATGCCTATCAAGATTTATGGTTACTGGGTGTATATCTGGTTCGGGTTTGTTTACATGGATGTTAGACTGGTCAGCGTCGCTGGGTGAACCTCGTTCGGTCTTTTGTGACACACCCGGTTTCGAGGGGCCGTTGAAGTTTCCCGGATTATTTCTGCGGTTGTTACTTGCTATTCGCAACTTGCAGTTCTCAAGAAAATGCCCCGGTTCTTTGCAATATCGACAAAAGGAACTGCTGTTTGACTGCAGCTGTTTTGCACGGCATTCCTTCGCGATGTGGTTGTTTGTATCGTAAATTTGACAAACTAATCTCGATTGCCGTAAAGTATCGCGTTGTTCGTTCTGTTTCCGCCAGCAATGAGTCGCGGAGTGTCCGGCCTTGTCACACCACTGGCAAATTACAGATGGTTTATTACCTGCGAGTTTATTACCTGCCCGACATTCTTTCGCGCTGTGGCCGGTTTTTGAGCATAGGTGACAAGCGACGCGATTTTCTTGAACTACATTTATATCTCGTCGCGCGCGCGGTTCGGGGAGGTAACATTTATCGGCGCTATGTCCGCGTTTTTTACAAATTTGGCATATTAAAATCTCGGGTCCTAAATCGGCGTGTTTTGAGTTGGTATTTTGGGAAAACAGCCCGAGTTTACGGCAGTTTCCTGCTGTGTGACCTACTTTGTAACAAATCTGGCAAGTTTTTTGTTCTGTGGCCTGTGCGTTGTTAGCACTTTAAGTTATGCGGTTTCCCTGACGTATCTTGTTTATGGCACAGAGCTCTCTTTCTATGCGGAGAACATCGGCTACTGTCCCGTCCACATCTAAGGTACGAGAGATCCTTTGCTCGATCTCTGGTTTTAATTCGTGTATAAAGCATTTACACATATCTCTTTCTAGCTCCGCTTTGATATTTCCGTCACGCGATTCTTTTCTCGACCCCTGATATGCTTTTAATATTTTTTTTCCTAGCATTTTGACTCTATTGGCATACGTGACTCCGTCTTCGTTGTTTTTCTGGTAAACGCAACCTAGCTCTCCATGCAATTAATATATGTTTTAAGATGCCCCGTATACTTGTTTCAAAAACTTCGTTAGTTGAGCGATGGTATCGAAGTCATGACCTTGAATGGTGCGCCGCGCTTCGCCTCCTACGCGTGTTCTTGTGACTTTTGTAAATTGTGATTTGGCTTCCTTTGGAAGCATGGATTTTCCCTCTTTGCACCCTTCAATAAAATAGTTTAACGAAATGTTTGTCCTGTCAAAGAAGTGTACGGCTTCTACCGCGTATTTTAAAGTAGCAAAATGGTTTGGTTGAGCCATAGTTTTGACTTCAGTATCGTTTAAATTTAGCACTTCGTGTTTCAGGTCATGTAATGCTAGCGTAAAACTGCCAAGATCAGCAGCCAGGGTATCGAAGCCGACGACGGTTCGATTAATGATAGTAGCGCTAAATTTCGAGGTTGGCTGTATCGGTGTACAAGGTAAAGTTGTTGAAGTGGCAAATGGATACGTAAGGTTTCGCTGGGGGAAGGAGGCGAAGGGCCTGCCGTTTGTTCTGGCGTTGAGGTAGCTGCGGGTGTTAAGAATTTTTTTCGCGGTTTTGGTTTGATTGCGGTGTTATAACCTTTATTAATTTCGTCTTTATCGGACGTAAACCTCGTGGTCATCCCGACATCTCAAAGATCGCACTTTCAATCCCGGACGAGCTCCCAATTTTACGCAGTTCTGTTACGTCCTGGCCCATGGATACGGTCGGGCTGTGGTGTGACGCAACAGTAAACGCGTCATTTTCCATATCTCTTTTTACAGTGGACACGGAAGTCTCGCTGTGAGAGAGTCGAGCGAGTTTGTTTATATTTGTCGACATGTCAACGGCGTACGCCGATCTTACTCTGTCTAGCAATCCCTCGCTCGTTGGTCCATTTTAGATCTGAGACGCAAGTCTTATTTACCAAGGACGGGACCTAGCGATTTTAACAAGGAAGTGAGAGTGAGTTATACGGAGAGAAGGATAACAAAGAATAATTTTTTAGTTTGATTCCACACATTATAAAGTAGTTATATTTATAAAAAAAAACAAATCAAAATCTTAGCTAATTACTAACATACAGGTGTGTTGAAACTAATACAATGACGGAGCGCATAATCGTTTCGTACAAAGTAATCTTTAAGCTAGGGTGCAAGTGTGAGAGAGAGAAGGAATACTAGTTGTTTAGTGCAGCCAGCCTCTTTAACCCATGTTTACGCAACTTAGATCATCTTGAAAATGTAGTTCCTTATGTCAATTGACAAATTCGGTTTTGCTTCATGTCTTAGGTTCCGATAGATTTAATGATAGGAATAAATTTGAATGTGTCATGATTCTAAGACTGATATTCGGAGATAAGCGGGTTTGGTTTGTTTCCGTGATTTAGGAAGAAAAAAGAAATAATTCGGACGTTATTCACGACTGGAGTCGCGAACTGCTCTCCCGGCGAGGGTGGTCAAACAAGGACTTGGTTTCTCGGTCGGACGCTATTCACGACTGGAGTCGCGAACTGCTCTCCCGGCGAAAATGGTCGAACAAGGAGCTGACTTCTCGGTCGGACGCTATTCACGATTGGAGTCGCGAACTGCTCTCCCGGCGAGGGTGGTCAAACAAGGACTTGGTTTCTCGGTCGGACGCTATTCACGANTGGANTCGCGAACTGCTCTCCCGGCGAGGGTGGTCAAAAGGAGTTCGTTTCTCGGTCGGACGCTATTCACGATTGGAATCGCGAACTGCTCTCCCGGCGAGAGTGGTCGAAAGGAGTTGGTTGCGAAGAAACAAAATAATATGCTCTTGCGATACTTTTAGGCGCTTATGCGTCTCTGATGAATTCCGAGTATTAACCTCGAATTGAATTCTCAAGTGGTGGAACCTCTGATTAAGATTTGTGGGTGGACTTACTACTTACTGCGGACCAGTGATGTTGATTAATAATAGGTTCTAGGCTGTTGCGGCGCAGTAGTTCACTCTTGGATCTCACATTCTGCACTCACTGTCACTCACTCACTGGATGTGGTACTTCTAAAATCTGCGGCTCTAACTGCTTCTAGACACGCGGCGCGGTTCTTTTCTGATTCCGATTCCGAGAGCCCTGGCTTATATACAATTTTGAGTAAGCAAAGACTCTCCCAATCGGAAAACTCAGTTGAGCTTTGCTGGTTCCTATTTCTTAATTAGTCGGTCGGGCGACTTGCGAGATCGCCAATCGGCGACGATCTCTCGCTTCGGTCGCCTCGTCCGATTTTTCGGAGAAGGAAAAAGGGAGAGTGTTGTTTTTTCGATCACGCCGCATAGACCCTTTGCTAGTTGTATATAATAAAATTGCTTGTGGCGCCGGAGTTCTATTTGCTTTGGCTGGTCTAATTTTTATGAGCGGTGTTCTTCCTGGCCCGGAGATATCCGGGTTTGTTTGGAAAGTTGCTCGGAATGTTTAAACAATAATAAAATCTATCGTCCACGAAGGAATTTTTAGGATCGTTGCTAGGCTCGGTTTATTGTTTTCGGGCGTCGACACGATTTCTATTTGCGCGCCTATCGCGTCAATGTCCGAGTCCGTTCGTGTTATTTATTCTTTCTAAAAAAAAAGGAATTTATTGTATGTCGGTGCGTCACGTTGCAAGAAAAAAGGGCCCGTGGAGTTCCCAGGACGTAACAAGTTTCTTATTTGTCACTCAACAATTGAATTTTATAATACGAACCCGAGAAAGTCCTCAATACTCTCGCAAATTTTAATTTTTTCTTATTTGTATTGTAAAATATCTATATGATCTCAAGTTGTACTACGCAATCTACATATTATTCACTTATACAGTGTTTATTTGCGATGTAAAAATAAAGTATGGAATGGTTTATTTATTTTCTGAAGACAAGTTATAAATCAATGTGAAAATTATCGATTACTATCACAAAGGTTTGTTAAAAGTAAACACCTAAATGTGTGGATATTTATTGGTACGTAAGAGAGATAATAAATGTGGTGTAATACTTTATAAATGTATAATAAGCGTTTTGTAATAATTATTGGTTTTTATAGACATTATAAAAAACTAATTGTGGATCAAAACTTTAATATCACTAGATTGAATAACAATCGTCCAGTAGGAAGACCTCGGTTTTGAGTAATAAAAGAAAAAATAGAATAATATCAGAAAAACAAACTGATCTTATAAAACATAAATAATGTATAGTTTATATTTCTCTGTTTTTCTCTGCTATGTGTGTGTGTGTCTTTGTGTATGTGTGTAAAAACGTGAGTGCGGGCACGCCTGTGCACGTACGCAAACGCAACTGTTTTGTATATTTATACAGGGTGTCCCAGAATTGCCGTACAATCTCTTGTAGGCAGGTAGAATGAGCAAAACTGAGTCCTGAGCCATTTTTTTGTATTACTTAGAATAAAAGAGTAATTATTGAGTAAATCAGGCAAATCAGCGCCGACCTTTAGCAAGGCGCACGTCAGTGAGCCGCGTGGAGCGCTCACACACAACAGACGTGCGGCTCACTGACGTGCGCTCGGCTAAAGGTCGGCGCTGATTAGCCTGATTTACCCAATAATTACTTCTTTATTAGGAATAATAGAAAAAAATAGTATAGGACTTTTTGATTTAGTTTTACTTCTTCTACCTGCCTACGAGAGAATGTACAACAATTCTGGGACATCCTGTATATGTATATAAATGTGTATATATATATATATATATATATGTGTGGGTGTTTTTGTGCGTAGCGTGTGTATATACAGCGTGTTCGACAATTACTGTAAAACCTTTTTTAGGCAGGAGTAAAACTGAGTCAAAAAGTCCTGAACTTTTTTTTTATTACATATACACAAAGAGTACTTACTGAATAAACCAAGCCAATTTGCGTCGACTTTTAGCCGAACGCACGTCAGTGAACCACGCGCCTGGTGTGCGTGAGAGCTTTGCGCGGTTCACTGACGCGCGCCCGGCTAAAGATCAGCACTGATTACCTTGATTTATTCTATAATTATTTCTTTATTATATGTAAGAGAAAAAAATGGTTCAGGATTTTTTGACTCAGTTTTACTACTTCTACCTGCCTACGAAAGATTTTAACCCTCCGGAGTTACACTGGGTAAAATTTACCGAATCGAAACTAACATTTGTGTGTATCTTCAGAGAGGGGAGAGGAAGGGTCTGGTTAGTGGCTCGAAAAATACGTCTCAAAAACTTGTTTTAACGCTCAGTAATAAGCGTTAGAAAATCGCTTCGGTAAAATTCACCCAGTGTAACTCCAATGCTATGTGGCATAAATAAGTGTAACTCCGGAGGGTTAAAATAATAGTCGGATACCCTGTTTATATACACACACACATACACACACAATATATATATATACACACACACACATACATGTTTCTCTATGTAAATGTATAAATAAATACATAAATGGATAAAAATATGTATTAAATATATACACATATACATATATGTATATATGTGTATATGTATTGTGACGTTTTTCGGAGTTCTTACGGATGTCTCGCGTCGTCCCCGCCCAAAACGGAAGTGCGAAATCGGGACACGGACGGAAGTCCGTGAGATCGGGAACGTCTATATTGGCAGGAGAAAAAAGGGTGGTAAACCGAGCACACCACTGAGCCGAGCCGACGGATCCTTGGTTGGAATGTTGGGCGCCAGACGCGTAACCGCGTCAAAATGTGCGTCGCTTGACACAATAGGCCGACTAGCTCTATTTGGAACGGAGAGGGGGTGGGTCTGACGATAACTAAACAAGGCTGTCCCGAACGAATCTCGGATTAGGATCGCAATCAATTACACTGCAGATAGAGATAAAAAAATGAACAATTTATTATAACACTGCGGAATAAGAGACGACTTAGCGAAAATGACAAAAAAATACAAAATAAAGTTCACCAATATGATACGGCGAGATCGCTTTGTCGCGGCGGTAAGTGATTACAAAAGAAAATAAAGTAAAAGAAAATACAAAAGTACAGGGACAATTAACAAGGCACTTTACACAGAAGCGTGATCTATTGCAGGACAAATTTCGGATATCGACTCGTGATATCGAGGAAGCTACGTCGTCGCGCTACCTTTACATAAGCTATCCGTTGCTAGACGGTATAATAGACAAGGAAACAAGCGTGTTAGTCAAAGCCTTCCGGAAGTTGAAAGCGTTGGGCTCGATTATTCTGGCCAAATCGTGCGAGTACCACTAGACGGGTCAAGACGAGTCGCCAGGCGTACTATCTACGCTGCGGGACTTACTTGATTTTGCAGGGGCTGGTCAGGCTTACGCCGCGGCCATGCACGGCGCGAAGCTCTCGCCAAATTCCCGTCCCCGGGTCGGAGTGTACTTCGGCAACCAATTAAAAAGCAGCAAGCACGTGCCAATTAGCCCACCTGAGCAAAGCGCTCGCTGAGTCGGAAGAGCTTGATCAATCTCGAATCGGAATGACTGCAGACGTCTCCTGTTTCAACGGGCGAGCCCGCCGTGGAGTTCGTCCCCCGGAACAAGAGCTAGGCGCTCTTCGATCCGACAGATCCCCTAGTACGGTACGATATGTCTCTTTGATTCGGGACAATAACGGTACGAAATTCCCCTGTTACAGCTTTTCCGAATCGCTTACCCTTTGCTCTCGGCAGATCACTCGGGAAATCCACACCAAAATGCCCTAGAGAACGTAATAGCGGTACGGTAGAGTAGCGTGAACGGTTAATACAGCAGCAGGTGACCAAGAAGCTGCACTGATTACGCAGGACGCAACACGTTACGATAGCGTTAATTTCAGAATACGGTACTCGGTACGGTATTCGATACGAGGATCGGTACAATACCCGGTACAGAAAATAGCGGTCGCGAAACGATACACTAGACAAACACTTGTATACGCGAGACGCAACGAAATAACAAAAATGCTGCTTGGCGCTTTACTGGAACTCCAGGGCTTGTACTACTTAATAGAGTAATTACGCGACACGCACTTAGACCTACGAATTACTACCACGAAACTTCGTGGAATCCGATTCTAGCCGCTGCCGAAAATTCGAACTATGGCAAAGGTTAGGTCCTTGCCGGTACCAAAATGCGAAATTCAGCGACTAGCCTCGACACGAGACTCGAGTAACGCGGATTCGTGGCTCCCAAATTAACGAGGACACTTCACCGTACGTCGTTGTCCTTCTCCATCCAGCAGAATAGCCAAAGTCTCCGTTAAGCGATCGATTGTTGGGAGTGCCGTTAGTGCGTCCGTCCTGTTCAGTAGGTAGCGACCAAGAGAGCGAGGATCGAGATCGATTCGGGGTCAATGCGTCTGAGCGCGCTAGGATCGCGTAGGGTAGATCGCGGCAACCAATCAGGTCGCGAGGGACGCCACACGCGACGCAATGCTCGCGCTCGGCGGCCGCGAAATTCAAATCGACTACCGGGCCCTCGCTAGCGAAAATGCAAGCAGCGGAGATTTCCAAGCGTTAAATTCCGCAAATGTAACAGAGAGGCAGCATGCAGTAGCGGGGCTGGGTAATAGTTGCAGTTAGCAGCGGAGGTTTGCAGCAGGCCTTTCCGATGTGAAAGGAAGGTCAAAGCTGCTTCCATCGGTGGGTGTTCGCCTCACTTCTTCGGCTTCCCAGCACCAAAGTTCGCTGTCATCGTCGCTGTCATCTCTCTCGCCGCTTATTCCCAGGGACTCATCCCTCTGGTCGTCGTGCGAGTGCCTAGCTGCGCCTCCACGCACATCCTTCTCTCTCGTTTTCTCTCGCCTTTATCCACAATCGACGACTCCTGATATCTCCTCCAGTAGTGTGTTCTCGGTGTGGTGAGGCGCCAAGGGCATACAAAAAAATAATAAAAATAAGCGACTAAATCTAGCGCACGCAAGCAAGCCCTGGAGGATCTTGGCGCTTCCCAGACGGTTCGCACCTCCGGACTCCCGCTATCATGAGAGCTTTTTGTGGCGAGGGAGGAGCGGCGCGATTACCACGTCACAGTATATATATTATATACACATACATATATGTATATGTATATAAATTTTATACATATTTTTAACCATTCATGTATTTATGTATATATATATATATATATATACACACATACACACATATACACACACACACACATATATATATATATATATATACATATATATATTTGTTATTTATTATACACTGTGAGCGACTGTATTTTGGAATTATGTTACTCTTGTTTCGGGTTGTGTACGAGAGCGTCACACACACCTTCGGCACGTCCTTGGCTCGCTCGAACAAATCTAAGAATCAAACTTGGGCGCCAGGCGTGAGAATCACGCTGCACAAACACAAGACAATAAATTCACCAGTGTAGCCGGACGTGACAATAATTTCTCCGCTAAACGAATGCTTCGCGGCAGCTCAGAATCTGGAACGGAGAGGCGGGAGTTCGGGAGGCGATTTTAGGCGTAGGGCGAGAAAGAAACTCAGCTCAGTTTAATGATAAACAGATTAAAAGGAAATATATTTTAATTACGACAACTTATGAGTGTAGCGGCCTTCCGCTTATTTACAGTATCAGATGTTATATACTGTCCTTGAGGCCGATCGTCGGCACGCGGCGATCGCGGCGCGCGTACACGGCGCAACTACACAAAAAATGAACAGAAATCGTGGACGGTTAATGTAACGGGGTCGCGCTGTTTTAGCCACAAATTCTTAGCGGCCAGTGGACGGTCGATCGCAGGTATATGATAGTTAATAGGAGCGATAATATTTCGCGCGGCTAAATGGAAAAATTATCCCGGCATCGGCCGGCGACGAGACGCGACGGAAACTCGTATCGTTCTTCTCGCCCGCTGACGCAATCTTCTAGCGCCCCGACTTAAACACGATAAGCCTGGAATGCGCTTCGTAGAAGTAAACAATAGTGACACGACGCGAAACCGTCCACGGTAATTAATTCAAGCTACGCTACAATTTACATTCAATACAACGCGAAAACAAATAAATTATAACTAATCGACAACGATGACGGTTAGACGATACAAAACATCAAACACTGTGGCGACCTCGAAAGAGAGAGAGCGATCTTTACAATCAACCGACGCAATGCACTGTTATACCCGACAGCTACCGTACTCGCGATCACAATCCACGCGACTACCTCCGCGTCGAATCCGCGACCTAGGTCAACGGATTTCGAGTCGCCGGAGCGGTATACGCGGAAAAAACTCGCTCGCGACACGCAGTTGCGGGGGTGAGGAAATCTGGAGGCACTCACTTGGCGTCGACAGCTTCTCGCAATCAGTCTTCACTAGTTGTTCCGGGCTTAGACACCGGGATATCCTTGGCTCTTCCCAAGCAGCAGGTGTTCGGCACCGACACTCGATTTCGCACTCTGGCACGCACAATTTTCGGAGGTTCTCCGGCAGCCCACGCTCTCTTCGCTGGTTCGCACAACAGTGTCTCTCGAGTCTCGCAGCGTTTGGCTTCCGCGTTCCGCTAGATCTCTTGCGTATGCTAATCAGCCAATCAGGTGACGCGTCGCGTGGCGCGGTGATCGATCGCCGTAGATCCGCGCTGTCCTTCCAAAAGCGACTGTAGAGCCGCGTCGGGTTCTTGCCGCCCGATTCCTGTGGAAGATTCCGCAACTGTCTAAAGCGTATCCTCCACCTCAGGTCGGCGGGTCGTACGCGCTCATCGGATCCCGACAACGTCGAAAGTGTCAGGGTGGCGCCTTTTCCGACCGCCCTCTCCGAGACAACCGGTCCTTCTTCGCCCCTTGACCGCTCGACTCGTACGTTCATGTTTCTTGGCTGTTTGCTCTGCTTCTTCTCTCTTCTTCCCGTGAGACTAATTGCTAAGTAGCTCCTCTCCTTCTGATCGCTGTAACGGACGGGACGACACACACACAAAACTATCAGCCGCATAGCGGCACGTGTGACGGAAACGAATAAAACTACAATACAAAAGATCGTAATTGCGGGCGCGCGATCAGCGCGCGTTTCGCTCGGCAGCTGCCTCAATATTTGAAAACTGGCGTCCTACGAGACGCCACACAATATAAGATAGGTGGCTCTCTCTAAATAAGGAGAGACGCGGGCCTACCGCCCTCCGTGCGGCCGTATCAATTACTTTGTGACAAATTGTAAGTCATCAAAAAACATTTTTGTTGTCATATTGTCATAGGCTACAAGACATTGCTTCGCGTAACAAAACATTGCTTTCCAGCCTCAGTGTCTTGCTCGTGTAGCAAACTTGGTGGAAGCAAAGCAGAACATAGTATGTCTGCGCTCTTTTACGAGCCAAACAGCCGAGCGTGACGACACGCACACGGATGGCGGTTCTCGCTTTTATGCGTGCTCCCAATGACTCTCACCACCTTGGTGCTCTTAGTGCTAGCCTGCAAGATCTTACTTTGCTGGCTGTTTTCCCAAAATACTAACTCGAAACGCGCTGATTTAGGGCCCAAGATCTTAATATGCCAAATTTGTAAACAACGCTGGCATAGCTCCGATAAGTGTTATCTCCGCGAACCGCGCGCGCGACGAAACATAAATGTAGCTCAAAAAAATCGCGTTGCTTGTCACCTATGCTCGAAAACCGGCCACAGCGCGAAAGAATGTCGGGCAGGTGATAAACCCGCAGGTAATAAACTATCTGTAATTTGCCAGTGGTGTGACAAGGCCGGACACTCCGCGACTACTTGCTGGCGGAAACAGAACAAACAACGCGATACTTTACGGCAATCGAGATTATTCGATTTTGCGATTAAAACGGTCACACCGCGAAAGAATGCCGCGCAAAACAGCTACAATTAAACAGCGGTTTCTTTTTGATATTGCAAAAAACCGGGGAATTTTCTTGAGAACTGCGAGTTGCGAATCGCAAGTAACAACCGCAGAAATAATCCGGGAAACTTCAACGGCCCCTCGAAGCCGGGTGTGCCACAAGGGACCAAACGAGATTCACACCCAGCGTTGTCGGCTAGACTAGCATTTACCGGGCGTGTTCCGTTTGACCACAGTACGATTCGACACCGATCGATTCGACACCAAATTATTCGACACCGTACGATTCGACACAGAACAAGCA
>NW_018022516.1:0-8680 GCF_002006095.1 Pseudomyrmex gracilis | reverse complement strand
CGAATCGTACGGTGTCGAATAATTTGGTGTCGAATAAATCTGTGTCGAATCGAGCGGTGTCGAATCGTACTGTGGTCAATAGAGTATCACCCGCATTTACCTAACCAAACCCGAACCAGATATACATCCAGTAACCATAAATCTTGATAAGCATGGCCGTTTGCCTACCCTGATAAACCTTTCTGGTTAAATTAGCCGATTTTATCCCGCATACAACGTTATTATTAGACACCGGTTCCGGACCCACTGTCATTAAAGAGAATTTTGTTTCTGACGATGTAAAAAGTAATAGATCAAGCATTTTAAAGTTGAGCGTACTAAATAGCTACCTCGTGTACACATACGGCGAAATTACATTAAATTTATACAATATACCCGTAACCTTTCATATTGTTTTCGACGATTTTCCTATATCGCAATCCGGAATCTTAGGAAACGACTTTTTTAACTGAAATCTCACAACCATAGATTACGCGCAAATACATTTAGATGTAGGTGGAATTAAAATACTATTCTTTTTGCCGGAAACCGTTGTTACAGCAAGATCAGAATTGCTATTTTACGTTAGAATTGGAAATCCTGAAGTAAAAATCGGATACATACCGAGATTAAAACTAACACACGGAATCTATCTCGAGAACACTATAGTAGAAAATGTATTGGGAAGGGCTTATTTAAATGTCATAAGCACGCTAGATGACGAAATCGAAGTACAAGTGCCGACCCTGTACCTTAAACCTCTGAATAAACTACTGGAGGTACAAAAAACGACCTCTCGCAGGCGAGGATAGGCTGAACAAACCTTTCCCATTTATGCCTAAAAATACGATCGACTAAAAAACCCTAACTAAAAACAAAAACATTGAGAACGTAAACCAACATAATGAAAGAAACATACAAAATAAGGAAATCCGCAAAGAAGCAAAGCAAAACGAGAGAGAGAATGAAAGTAAGGAACACAAAAATAAAATTCGTAAATCTAACAAGATCAGCAGTAAATTTCCAAGTTGTAAGGAGAAAATTTACCAACCCTCCTATCTTAAAATCTCCGGTGGGGACGGTAACCAAACCTCACATGTAATTAATAATCCCGTAACCTACAAAGAGGGGAGTTTCCAGGCTCCTCCAAATTCTTTTGAGTCCTTTGATTGCGAGAAGGGAATTTACCGAACCTCACAACGCAAGTCGACCTCTTTGAATAAAAATTAAAAAAGGGGAAGTATTGCCTCTCTAGAAAGAATTAAATTTCCAAGAGACGGGATATATAATAAAGAAAAAGTAAACAAAAATGATAAACAAGAATTAAAATACGTCACTGCTGAAGAACTTTTAGAAAAATTAAGAAAAACAAACTCAATAGTTCCAAAATTTTCTCTTAAATCTTGAAAATACCTAAACAAAAAAAAACAGTCCTCGAAAATAACGAAAGCACTGCATGGTAAATTTCAAGAAATGATTGACAAATTTATGAAAAAAAGAAAAATGACTCGAAAGACAGGAATAATAGAAGACTTCCTTGAGGCATTTGTTTCCGACAAAAATTGTTTTGTAGTACCTAAAGATGATGAAAACTCATCTAAGGAGAAAAGATTGACATCTATTATTGATTTATTGCGGATCGATCATTTGAACAAACGAGAGAAAGAAAATGTAATCACATTAATAAAAAACAGCCAGGATAGATTTTAGATTCCTGGAGAGTAACTAACAGCAACACACGTTTTGCAACTTAGCATAAAGACCGTGGATGAGCAACCAATAAACACTTATTGATACAAATTCCCTCAGCTCCATAAAGAGGAAATTACTCGCTAAGTAGAAGAATTGTTAAATGGTGGAATTATCAAGCCATCGCAATTGCCGTATAACACGCCCATATGGATAGTGACTAAGAAAGAAGATTCTACGGGAAACGAACGATGAAAAATGGTGTTAGATTTCAGAGCATTAAATGAAAAAACAATAGGCGATGCGTATCCACTGCCTAATATTGTTGATATTCTCGATCAACTAAAGGGTGCTAAATATTTCTCTGTGTTAGACTTAGCATCGGGCTTCCATCAGATAAAGATGGATCCTGCCGACAGCCATAAAACTGCCTTTACTAGTCCGTTTGGGCATTATGAGTTCGACAGAATGCCGTTCGGACTTAAAAATGCTCCTCCAATATTCCAGCGAGTAATGGATATAGTCTTGTCGGGATTACAGGAACAAGAGCTGTTTGTTTCCATGGACGACATTGTAATATATGCAGCCAACTTGGAAGAACACAAAAAAATACGACGCGTCAATAAACCGACTACGCCAAGCTATCTTAAAATTACAACTGGACAAAAATGCGAGTTCTTAAAAACAGAAGTAAATTATTTAAGACACATAATTAGAAAAATGGAGTCAGGCCAGATCCAAAAAAATTAGAAGCGGTTAAACATTTTCCTCAACCCAAAAATCCGTAAAACATTAAACAATTTCTTGAATTAGCCGAATACTATAGACGATTCATACTAAATTTCTCTAAACTAGCAAAGCCTTTAACCAATTTATTAAAAAACGATACTCGCTTTGATTGGAAAGTCACAAGATCAATCTTTTGAAATTTTAAAACAAAACCTGTGCGAAGAACCAGTGCTTCAGTACCCTGATTTCTCTAACCCTTCTATCCTAACCACGGAATAGCTATAGGCGGAATACTATTGCAAGGCAAAATAAATAAAGACAGACCGATCGCTTATGCATCGCGACCTTTGACAGATAATGAAGTAAAATACGACACTTACGAAAAAGAAACACAAGCAATAGTTTACTGCGTCAAACATTTCAGACTTCGTATGGACAAAAATTCACATTAATCACAGACCACAAACCCTTAATGTGGTTAAAAAACGCTCAAGACGCTAACATGCGAATTTTACGATGGCGATTAAAATTAGCCGAATATGACTACGAAGTTGTGTATAAAGCCGGCAAAACCAACGTGAATGCCGATGCTTTGTCGCAAAATCCCGTGAATATCGAAGAAACAAAGTGTCAGCCTGATAAAAATAACAAATTATTAAATCCCTACAAGCCAAAAGATGCAGATCGAATTTCACGATGGCTAGAGGAGAGTGACGAGGACGAATCAGAAGATGAAGAAGTCGAACTGCGTTATTCTGACATCAAAGATAACGCCGGAGAACCCATACCAGAGAGCTCCAAATTAAACAAAAACCCTGATTCCATTCCATTTACGCAAGACGAATTAAACAAACCAGACAAACAGAGTATAGTCAAGGAGGCGCAAATCCACGCGCCACCCGCTGTCAACATAGTATTAACGCATAGCTAGTCTGCAAAACAAATAAAACAGGACAGCAAGAGATCTAGCGAAAGAAACGACCCACCAGACAAAAGAGAAACACGAAGGAACAAGGAAAAAGAAGAAAGGACTGATACAGAAGACGACGAGGAAAGTAGCGAGGAAGAGAAGGAAGAGAGTAGAGATTCAGGAGACAATAAACCCGGATTTGCGAAAAAAAATAAACTTGTCATTAAAGAAAACAAATCAATAAATAATAACATAATTGAATCCCGCAAATTATTATTTTTGTGAAAAGATAATGTCGCGTTCTTCGTAGACAGGAACTCATTTCTAACGGGAACCCACTCGACAATGGATCGCAAAAATTATTCGAGCAAAACGAGGTAACCAAGTTAGGCACGCTCACCTTAGGAATAACGAAAGCCATAAAATACAAAAGCCGATATCATTTAATTCTACCTGTTAGAAAAGGTCAAAGAGAAGAACCTACTGTAACCTTACCCCACATATCTACAGCTATACAAAACTTGCAAGACCTAACAGAGAAATTAAACCTAGAAACATTTATCATCGCAAACACAGAATACATTAATAACGTTCTGTGAACAGACATAAAACCTCATTTACAACTAACTTTCTTAAATGCATTAACAAATTTAATAATTTGTAATGGAACCCTTAAATACCCGCCTAAAGATCTTTGACCATAATAATAGGTGAATCCATTGTTCACCCACGGGAGGCCATTGCGGAGTAAATAAAACATATAATAGATTAAAACATAACTACTGTTGGAAAAATTTAGAAATAGACAGCGGTACATACAACAATGTTTACAAAGCCAACTAAAGAAATTAGGAAGAGTAAAAACTAAACAACCCATGGTAATTACAGACACTCCGGGTTCATCCTTTGATAAAGTTGCGGTGTATATTGTAGGACCTTTATCTATAACCGACAAAGGAAACAAATACATAGTAACGTTACAAGACTAATTAACTAAATTCTGCATGGGGATACCTTTGCCTAATCACACATCGGAAACAATAGCCGAAGCTTTCGTCGACAGATTTATTTGCGTATTAGGAGCGCCAAAGGCATTAAACGATCAAGGCAGGAATTTTATTAGCGATTTAATGAAAAAAGTAGCAAAAATATTTAGAATTCGTAAATTTCGCACAACCGCTTTTCACCTGCAATCAAACGGCTCCGTAGAGCGATCTCATCATGCGTTAGGCAAATATTTGAAACAATATGCAAACGCGCAAAAACATTGGGATAGATGGATAGGACTCGCGATGTTTAATTACAATACGAGCGTACTCGAGGCTACGAGACATACACCGTACGAGTTGGTTTTCGGTAAAATAGCGCAAGTACCCTCCATTGAACCCTTAGCTCTTGGTGATAAACTGGCAAGTTACGACAAGTATTTGATAAGTTTAGTTACTCAGCTACATAATATACAAAAGAATGCACGAAAAAACGTGATAGAAGTTAAGACTAAATCTAAGGCATATTACGATTGGAAAATCAATCCGCAAACTTTCCGGCCAGGAGATCAGGTGTTTTTATTAAAAGGTCCCAAACCTGGCAAGTTTGGAGACCAATACACCGGACCGCACAAGATCTTAGAAGTATTGAATAGAAATAACATAGAATAAGAGTAAGAATTAAAAAGAATAGCCGGATAGTACATCCTAATAGAGTAAGAAACTCTCACATAATAGCTGGATCGGTAACTTGACTTGAATATCAGATGGAGAACCAGGTCAAAGGCATATTTACCATCACAATTTTAATAATATTACTGTATAATGTTCAAGCGATAATAGGCTACGATTGTGGATCTTTGTCGGCAAACTTTACGATGTCGCTTATCAACATTGAAAAATATAAAAAAAGTGATGTATTGTAAACCTATGTGAAATTTAATAGATCACGTTTTATATCCAAAATACTACGTTTATAAATCTCACTATACGTGAAAAATCGAAACTTCACGTGAAACTGTACGCTTATACACTACAAAATCTTATTTTACAGTTTAAGCAATCAGGATAAACTTCGTCTGTCGTAAATATTCGAAACTCATATGAATTTTTGATTTTTATTCCAAAACATCCTATGGTACATAGCTATCTACTTCGAAACGTTTCCATCACGGAAAACAGTTTTGTAGCAAAGAAAGAAGTTATTGGGCCTACTAATTATTTGTTACATCAACAAAACGATTTGTTAGAGAACCTATCAAGTAGACCAACAAAACTTTATTTGCATAGGATGAATCCTTATCTATGTTTTGGAAACCACGAATAATCCAACCGGTACTTTTCTAAACATTTTGTTGTGGTTCTTGTGGTTCTTGTACAGAAGCAATTACTTTTGACGAAGTCCATATATTATTATCTTTAACTTTACAAATCTTTTGTTTTGAAACAAAAATCATTTATGTTACAGTTTCCTGTATTTTTTTTAACTTATTGTACTCAATAACAGCTTCTTCACTAGCTATTACAGGGTCATAATTAATTAAATACAGTCCTTCTAAAGATGTTACTCGAGACAATGCAACATAAATTTGACCAGGACTTAATACAGAATTACCTACATCCATAATAGCGTTCTGCAAACTCAGTCCTTGGTTTTTGTGGATAGTGATTCCATAACTCAGACACAATGGAAATTGTTTTTTAATGACATATATTCTTTCCATGACGGGAAATTTGACACATACTCTCTCAATTGAAAATTCTTCACCTGACGGCAAGAGAAACTTTATTTTTTTGATATTATTATTCCATACATCTTTAACAACGGAAATCATTGTACCTATTGTACTGTTTACAAGATCTTTGCTAGCATCAATGTTACGTCTTATCATAACTTTTGTTCCAATTTTAAGAATACTTTTTTTTGCAAGTCCAGCTGTTCTTGAAGTATCATCTTCATGACTTGACAATGTTTTTACAACTTTTTTTTTTACATAGCGATTACACTTCACTTTATCTTCCGCAATTAATACTATTTCTTCAGCAGCAATTCGATTTAGCATTGCCGCATTGAGAATATCACACATATGACAAGTAGGCAGTAAACATACGGTATCTGTCGGAAAATCACTAATAAAATTACATAATTCGTTCAATCTAAATTCCATAGATAGACCTTTAAAAGATAATATTCTAGTTTAAAAAATTTTATTATCAGACTGAGTCACTAATCCAATACGAATACTCGATAGTAACTCACGATAAGATTCATCTCCTTGCTGCCGCATATTAATTGTTAATTCATCGTAGTCAAATAATGTAGTCCACAAGTTAGTGGCCTCCAACGAACCGAGATATTTATCAATTTTTTCCTTTGATAAGCTCACAAAAACAGGATCGTTGTTTACAAGAGGTAATTGAAGCAAATCTCTAAATAGAAGAATGTGTTTTCCACCGAACCAACCGTCATCAAAATCAATAGTGTTGAATATTTGACACAATCAAAGATGTATGTACATTAAAGTCAAATTAGATATCATCGACACTTCATCAATTATATTAAAAGATAAATAACAGGTCTCAATAACGAGCAAATGTAAGAACTTTATTAAAACAATAAACCGCAAAGGTAAACAACCGTGGTTACAAATAATATATAATAATATAATATAAACGTTTCGACTCTACTTGAGTCATCTTCAGTACATCAAAAACAAAAAATAAAAAATAAAAAATAAGTCACAAAATAATCCTTTAAACTTTTGAATGCATTGGTATTCTTGATAAAAAAGAAAGAAACAAGTTCTTACTTGAATAAATTTCCGTCCTAAAACAGTCAACGGAATATAGTGAGAAAATTACTTAATAAGTCACCACACAATCACACAGCATACTCACAAGATGGTAGTCGGAAATCAAACGCTAAACAGACAATAAGGACAGCCAAATATATACATAACGCCCCACTCTGAACCAAACCACAGAACAATACAATAAGTTTTGAAATTTAAAATCTGTATGTAGTTAAGTCTGAATGTTTTAAGTCATCGAGTAGATAAAAATAAGAATCGTCGAGTAAATCTGTGTCATTAATTAAATTAAGCCCCTGAGTCTGTTCTTTGATATGTATTGTTTCTGAAATTAATCTTTTATAAAAATTAGATTCAAAATCCAAAATCTCAATATTATCTCAATCAAACAAATGATCGTAGTCAATAATATGTTTGGAAATAACAGAAAGTTGTGAGGTATCCTTTTTGATGTTATTAATGTGTTCTTTAGTTCTTGTTTTTAGCTGTCTCTTAGTCTGTCCCACGTAAGACGCACAACAACTTAAACAATTAATTCTATAGATTACATTTTTATTAACCATATGAGGAGTACGGTCCTTTTGAGTTTTAATAATACGGTTTAATCTAAACAAACATTTATAGCCTATGATACTTTCTTTTTTCATAAACGCATGTGCAACATTCTCAGACAAATTTTTAATAAAAGGCATAATTATCAGTTGTCTGTCAGCAGGTTTAAGAGAGTTAACCCTTTGCACTCGAGAGGTGAGTCTCACTCACCACGCGATTTTATGCCGCAACTCGAGAGGTGACTGTCGCTCACCACTGCGTACGCTGCGGTAACTTGATGCGCGGCGATAGTTGTTTACGTTTAGTTCCTTCGACGCGGGTCGTTTTATGTTAGCGGTAGTAAAGTCACGAAAAGCGCTACGAAACGTCTCGAGTTGCTGGTAGGTCCGCGCGGAAACGGCCTCGAGTGCAAAGGGTTAATATCAATAGAAGTATTAATTTTTTTAGAAATAAAGTTTTTTATTCTACTATTAATATTGTCAAAAATAAAATTGAGAGGGTAACCGTTGTCAAGCAAAGTATTAATAACAAAATTAATGTTTTTCATGTGGAAATCCGGGTGTGATAACAAAAGAGCACGGTCAATTAAACTATAAATAGTACCTTTCTTATGGCATACTGGGTGATGAGAGAGAAAAGAAAGGAATCTACCAGAAAAAGTTTTCTTATGAAACCAATCAATTTTAAGTTTTGAATTTTCCACATTAATTAACAAATCCAAAAAATTAATGCAACGGTTATCCTCAATCTCCAGAGTAAAATTAAGTCTATTATGAAAGGAATTAAAAGTAGTAACAATCGAATCAATCATCAATCAATCGCTCGTGAAAAGTTCAAATAATTAGAAGGCCGATACGAGCAGTAATACAGGGTCTACGTGTATAAATAATAAACTTTTATTCAAAAAAACCACAAACGTTTCGGTCCGCAAGGTTGGACCTTCCTCAGTGTACAATATTACATCTGATGAAAATATTACAAAATTAGCGCAAAAATATCATAACAAAAAGATTAGAAAATAACAA
>NW_018022515.1:19254-20969 GCF_002006095.1 Pseudomyrmex gracilis | reverse complement strand
TTTCCGTAACGAAAACTTAACAAAATAGTTATGTATACTTAGATTAAAATAATAATGTACAAAAGTACAAACGTACAAAATTTACTTGGTGCTACTTTGTGATATCACATTTTTGTAAAACGGGTTTTTAGAGAAAGAATGTTTTGTAGTATATAAATGTTGTAAAACAGGTTTTATAGAGAAAGAAGTTTTTGGAGTATAAATAAAAAAATAATTTAATTTATACAATACGTGTTGTGCGTGTACTTGGCGCCTGTTTTTACCTTTTTTTGAAAAGGTAAGTTTTTAGATTTAATATTTACGAAGATATTCTTAATCAGCAGTGTAAATTAGAAAATCGACGTAAAATAAAAAAAACAGCAATGGTATATGCAAAATTCAGCAACAATTTGCGCTAAAAATTGTATAAAATATAAAGATTTAGAATGTAAAGAAAAAAAAACATTCAGAAGAAGAAGCGATATAAACAAGATATAGAAAATAATCGTGTTAAACNGCGTAGACGATATGAACAAAATGTAGAATCTAATCGTCTTAAACGGAAAATACAGTACAAAATGAATCGTATACACATTCAAACACAAAAACGAATACGTTATTTTTTAAATGTGCAACATGAACGAGATAGACAGAAAAAATTAAATAGTATTGAGCCTTTTCGCAAATNGCTGTATAATAGACGATATTACAAAAAAAATTACAAAATCTTGTTGTGCGCCAATTTTTGTAAAGTAAAAGTTAGGGAGATGAGGCCATTGAGCAATGTGATGAGACACTATCATTGCTCAATGACCTAGTTAAGTTGCAGGAAGGCAGCAGTTCTAGGAAGAACTGCTGGTTACTACAGGGTGCAACACATCGCCGCATTGTCCGAAGTGCAACGCAGCATGTGTCGACACCGGCACCGGTAACTAGCATGGCCGTTGCTAGGACCGGTGGGCCTGCTGAATCAGCGCGATCGATTTACTATAAATCGATCGCGTGGATGAAGCAGAGAGAGAGACCGTGATTAGACTGCTAGCTCACTGTGTGGCTTTGCAAGCCGGAGAGTTTACCGCAATGAGAAACAGCCGTGTAAGAAACAAAAGGAACAATGTAATCGGAGCAATAAAGATAAGAATACAAGTTCGTGTTCTGAACCTCATCTTTACCACCCGACCTTCCTCGACATCCAACAATCTGATTCAAAAATAAAAAACTGTGTGATGGCTAAACAAATTATAATGAAATATAATAGAATCCGTACATCAAATAAATTTATAAAAATTCGTGGTTCTAAAGAAAACTTTATTGCAAATATTTTAGAAAAACGTAAAATTAAAGGGAATATCAACAAAAAGATGGAAGCAGAACAAATCGTACNTTGGTGTATTGTTGTTAGAAACAGTAATATTCGTGATATTTCTAAAATATTATCTTTGCTTAAAAAAAAGTCAGAAATATGTTTAACTGGTGTTGCGGAATGTACTACAATTGATGAAAACTTACTTGCATTGTGTGGAATATCCAGACACACAGCTTCGTCTGAAAATTATTTTCTTGATTTTACTTATCATCAAAAACATTTAGCAGAAACTTTGATGATGAATATGGAAGGACAAATTGTAAATGTGTTGCTCTTAATACAAGGACAAGCGAGAATGTCGTGGTTGTGTAATAATTCATGCAAAACTGACGATCCATTTCTAATTAGTTATTATGAGAAACTTCTTCAA
>NW_018022515.1:17531-18746 GCF_002006095.1 Pseudomyrmex gracilis | reverse complement strand
AAGTATTATCGTCTCTTAATTCGTTTGAAATCATTCTTGTACAAAGAGCTAAAGCATTTCAGACTGTTGTTAAAATGGGAGCTATTATAAACAAACATTTGCCACAACGGCAAATGATACAAAAAGTCAAAGGTAGAACGTTTCATTTACCACTTCCTTTACAAGAGACTTTAAATAAAATTTGTTCTAATACTGCTCCAATTAACATAAACCATGAATTGTATATTTTGGTAAGAAGTATACCAACAAAATCGAAAATTGTGTGGGAAAAAATGATGAATGTCAAAAAAGTATTANGTATACAACTTTGCTTCCGCCGTTTTTTTTTAAAATTCAAAGCTTTATTGTAAAAAAACTGATTATACATTTATGTTTCGAAGTATCGTCCATTGTTTTCCACTACTTTCTTCCACCTTTCTGGCAGCAATCGGATCCCGCGTTGAAAAAACTGGTCATTTTTTGAAGCAATCCACGAATCGATCCAATTTTGGACTTGTTCATAAGACTGGAAGTGCTGGTCTCTCAGACCGTGTGCCATGGATCGAAATAGGTGATAGTCAGAGGGAGCAACGTCTGGAGAATACGGNGGGTTGGGTAAGATTTCCCATTTCAACGTTTCTAAGTATGTTTNGACAACTTTTGCAACATGAGGCCGAGCATTGTCATGTTGCAAAATAACTTTATCGTGTCTTTCAAGGTATTGCGGCCGTTTTTCTTTCAATGCTCGGCTCAAACGCATTAATTGCGTTTGATAAAGATCTCCTGTGATTATTTGAGACGGTTTTAACAACTCATAATATTGTTGCGAGATGCGGCGCGTGTCGTCCACGGGGTAGAAGATGTTCGTCGAACGATTGATCGATATCGAGGCTTTTGTTCGGGTAGCAACGGGGGTTGTTGACTGCNAAGTTGAGAAGAGAGAAGAAGTTGTCGCGACGCGTTTCGGCGATTTGTGCAACGAGCTGTTCTTTCCTTGGATTTTATTGTAATAAAGTGTGTTTGTTGAAAAGCCGCGTACCCTCTCATTTCCGCGAACGGTTACGTGAATCGCGCGGCTCGGTTACGGAGCCGGATCGTGCGCTGCGAACGTAACATTTTGGGGGCTCGTCCGGGATTTGAGAGATCGAGCTTGAGAGAGAGAGAGCGGCGACATGGCTCTTGTTCACTCGCCGCGAAGAACGCGCAATCAAGTTGCGGCTGGAGCGGCGGAGGCGT
>NW_018022515.1:0-17226 GCF_002006095.1 Pseudomyrmex gracilis | reverse complement strand
ACAATTATATACTACAAAACATTCTTTCTCTAAAAACCCGTTTTACAAAAAAAGTGATATCACAAAGTAGCACCAAGTAAATTTTGTACGTTTGTACTTTTGTACATTATTATCCTAATCTAAGTATACATAATGTTGCGAGATGCGGCACGTGTCGTCCACACGATATAAGAAGATGTTCGTAGAACGATCGATCGCTCTGGAGGCTTTTGTTCGGGTAGCAACGGGGTTGTTTACGGCAAGGTTCAAAGAAGAGTGAGCCGCCGGATTCGGAATCGTCGACAGGCTAGATCATCGGCTCGAGATTTCTTTACGTTTTCCGTAGCCTTTTGTAACGCGTTCTTTAATAAAACTTAAGTGTGTTATACGCGGTGTTCTCTTTTCTTTCCGCGAAGCGCAGTAACTCGGCGGTGACGCGATTAAACGCTGCCGTGAGCGCAACATTTGGGGGCTCGTCTGGGATCTGAGAGTTCGAGCTAGAGAAAACGACGGAAATGGCTCTTGTTCACTCGCCGCGGAGAACGCGTAACCAGACTGCGAATGGAGCAGGCGAGGCGCCGACGGCATCAGCGACGGCGGCGGAAGGAGAGACTTTGCGTGCGATCTTGGAGGAGCTGGAGCGACTCCGGGAGGAGCGGCGACAAGAGAAGGAGGAGATGCGTCGTCTGCAGGCACGCGTTTGGCAGGAAACATCAGGCGAGTCGTCTTCTAGTTTGTTGCCCGGTCGGGCGGGTGAATTAGTTAAAATGAAAATTAAGCCCGACGTGTTTGATGGGAGCGTGCCGTGGCGAGAATTTTTTGTACAATTCGAGCTGGTTGCTCGTGCAAACGGATGGGATGACGCGGCAAAAGCCACGGTTCTCGCCACTAGTTTGAGAGGGGGGGCGCGCTCGATTCTGAAAGGATTAGAAGAAAATTTTAGTTTTCAAGAGATTTGCGCGAAATTGGAATTGCGGTACGGGGAGCGTGGAATTCAAAAATATTATATGCAATTTACGAATCGGAAACAGAAGAGCGGGGAAGACTTTGTTGCACTTGGGGCAGATTTGGAGCGATTGGCCCGTCTTGCTTACCCGGAATGCTCCTACAAAGTCCGGGACAAAATCGCTTGTGCGCAATTCATCGTTGCGCTCTCTGAGAGATTTGTGAAGCGGACGCTTCAATTAGAAAATGTTTCTTCGTTACGAGTCGCGGTTGAGCGGGCGAGGGCGGTAAAAGTTATTCAGGAAGGTAGCTCTGAAGGGGGAGGAGATAAGGGGCGAGACGGGAAGGATTTTAAACGGTCCTTGTATGGAAATAGGAAAACAGGAAAGGTCGAAGACAGGCGTGAGGAGAGAGAAAAGACTGTGACTAAAAGAACGGCGGGGAGAGGGAATGCTGGAAGTGCGGAAAGAAGGGGCACTTTCGCTTTGAGTGTCCGGCTAATTTGTCGGGAAACAAGACTTAGTCGAGCTTCCGGGNGTGGGCTNGGCTGTGGNGTGGAACANCCCGNANAAGTTGTTTTCTGTNAAAGTTAATAATAANAAAAATAATTTATTTGTTTATTCTGGTTTGCTAAACGGAAAACCGTGTTGTTTTAAATTTGACACGGGCTTCGATGTGTCTATCGTAAATTCTAATTTAGTAGGGAAGTCGCAATGTCAAAGGTTGTCAGGAAAGCCGAGATTGAGATATCCTACCGGTGAGAAAGTTCCGGTTCAGTTAGAATGTGTAACTCGAGTGGTTGGGGGACATTCTTTAAATATGCCTTTTTACGTGGCGAATATACTTGATGAGTGTATTCTAAGGTTCGGATTTCTTCAGGAAGACAGGTCTGAGCAGGGCGTTGGAGTCGCTCTTTGTTGCTCCCTCGAATGAGTCGAGAATGTCTTGTTGTCGGGTGTGTGACGCTTCCGGGGAAATTTCGGCTAATCTAAAAGATTTTTATAAGCGGAATTCTGTTGATCTGAATGAAATGCAGAGAGATATTTTTGTTAAGTTAGTGATTGAATTTCAGGATATCTTCTCTGATCAGATCGTGGCTGGGAACTGTGATGTTCTGCAGCATGAGATAAATCTTCAGGATCCACGCCCGATAAAGCAGGCTCCGAGGAGGATTCCGGTGGGAATGCGAGCTGAGGTGGAAAGGATTCTTTAAGAAATGAAGGATCAGGGAGTCATTGAAGAGTCTTTTGGCCCGTGGGTTTCGCCGGCGGTTATTGTAAAGAAAAAGGACAGCTCTTTGAGGTTTTGTGTGGATTATCGCAAATTAAATGCGGTTACGATCAAGGATTCTTTTCCTCTTCCTAGAGTAGATGATCTTTTAGATCAGTTGTCCGGGAACGAATGGTTCTCCACTCTAGATATAAAAAGTGGGTACTGGCAATTGAAGATTCGGCCAGAGAATAGGGAAAAAACTGCTTTTTCGGTAGGCAATTGGCTGTAGCAATTCACGGTAATGCCTTTTGGCTTGTGCAACGCTCCGGCCACGTTTGAGCGCTCGATGGAGCGGATTCTCCAGCAGTTGTTGACTAAGATTTGTTTGGTTTATCTGGANGACATCGTTGTGTTCGGTAAATCTTTTGAGGAGGAAGTAACTAATTTGAAGAAAGTTTTTCTGAGACTCAGGACGGATAATTTGAAACTTAATCTTAAGAAATGCAATTTGTTTAGGAAACAGGTGAAATATCTTGGCCATGTGGTTTCAGCTGAAGGGATCTCGACGGATCCGGAGAAAATTGCAGCTATGAGGGAGTGGCCTATTCCACGGAATAAAAAGCAGGTTCGCAGTTTTTTGGGATTTTGTTCTTATTATCGCAAATTTGTTAAAGGTTTTTCTTTGATAGCGAAGCCCCTATTTACTTTGACTGAAAACCAGGTGAAGTTTGTCTGGACTGAGCAGTGGCAGGAGGCGTTTGCAAATCTTAAGCAGACGTTGTCTTCTCCTCCTGTGCTCTCTTTTCTTTTTGAAGAAGGAGAGTTAATTCTGGACATTGATGCTTCTGGCCATGGTGTTGGCGCGGTTTTATCGCAGGTTCAGCGGGGGACGGAGAAGGTCATCGCTTATTATAGTCGGGTATTGAATAAGGCTGAGAGAAATTATTGTGTTACTCGGCACGAGTTATTGGCTATGGTTGATTCAATAAGATCTTTCCATCACTATCTGTATGGGCGGAAATTTCGGGTTCAAACTGATCATGCATCCTTTAGATGGTTGATGTCTTTTAGGGATTTGGAGGGTCAGTTAGCTCGCTGGGCGGAAAAACTTCAACAATATGACTTTGAGATAGTTCATCGGAGTGGTCGAGCGCATGGGGACGCGGATGGGCTTTCCAGGCGACCTTGTGTGGAGTCTTACTGCAAATATTGTTCTAAGGTTGAGGTCAGAGACGCCTTGAAGCAGGAGGAACGAGTAGCTCGGATAATTTTTGAAGAGTTTGCGTCTGAGGAATGGCAAAAGGATCAGTTAGAAGATCAGGCCGTATCGATTATTTTACAGGGAAAAGAAAAAGGTTGTCGTCTCTCTTGGGAAGAGGTGTCCGCTAGAGGCCCTTCTTCGAGGATCTACTGGTCTCATTGGGACATTTTAGTTGTTTTGGATGGAGTTCTGCATAAGAGGTGGGTAGCTCCGAATTTAAAGTCGAGTTTTCTTCAAGTTATTGTTCCTCGGAAGAGAGTTGAGCGAATTTTAGAAGAAGCTCATGATGCCCCTTCTGGGGGTCATTTTGGAATAAATAAAACGTTAGGAAAAATTTGTAAGCAGTTTTATTGGGCTTCGTGCAAGAGAGATGTCGAGAATTGGTGTAGGTCTTGCAAAGTTTGTGTAGCGAAAAAAGGCCCTGCGGACAAAGATATATCTCCGTTGCAGGTTTTGAATGCCGGTGCGCCTTTTGAAAGGTTGCAAATGGACATTCTGGGTCCTTTTCCGGCGTCTTCTTCAGGAAATAAGTATCTCCTAGTGGTTGTAGATTGTTTCTCCAAGTGGGTGGAGGTTTTTCCTTTAAAGAATATTAGGGCGTCGACTGTGGCGGAGGTTTTTGTCAATCAGATAGTTTCTAGATACGGAGTTCCGTTGGAATTACATACGGATCAGGGTAAGAATTGTGAATCTCGACTTTTTCAGGAATTGTCGTGATTGTTAGGAATGAAGAAGACAAGGACTACTGCTCTTNATCCACAGTCTGATGGACAGGTCGAAAGACAGCATCAGACGATTTTGCAGTATTTGTCTAAGTTCGTTGACGAAAATCAAAGGAATTGGGATCGTTGGGTTTCGATGTTTCTTTTTGCTTACAGATCTTCTAAGCATGAGACTACGGGAGTTACTCCTGCTGAATTGTATTTCGGGCGTGATTTGCGTCTGCCATTAGATTTGTTACGGGGCTCTCCGCCGAATTATTGTTCAGGTTCTTCAGTGGATTATATTCGTGAGTTAGAGTCGAAATTGGAGGAGGTTCATCAGGATGTTAGGGAGCGTTTAGAGATGAAGTCGAATAAAGCAAAAATGCGGTATGATTTAAAAGCTAGACACGTTCTTTTTGACGTTGGGCAGAAAGTCTGGTTCTTTAATCCTCGGAGTAAAGGAAAAGCCCCTAAGTTGCAGAAGAATTGGGAAGGGCCTTACGTAGTTGTTAAGAAATTAAGTGACGTAGTTTATTGTATTCGTCGCTCAGATAGACACAGGAATAGGGTCGTACACGCTGATAGACTGGCTTCGTTTTTCGAGAGGTGGGAACACACGTCGGAGCCCTGTGAGAATTAGTGGGTGTTTGTTTTTTTTTGTTTAAGATTTTACGGATATTTGTTTTTGTTGTTGTGTTAATTAAGCTTGGTTACTCGTTTTCTTTTTTTTAATTCCAGCGTTTACTCTCTTGCTACCCCGAATCTTTCCGTTTTGTCGTTGGACGTCGGGGGATTTTTGCTTCGCATCGAGTCATCGCGAGATCTTCGTGTTTTGAACGCCGTGCTAGAAGTCCGCCTTACTCACGGTTTTGAGCGTGGTTTTCCGTGGGTCTTGGGGCAAATGCCGAGGCGGGGACCTGGGGTGTCCTTTCGGACGATGGGTCCACGTGAGTTTCCCCCCCCCCCTTGTCCGAAGTCGGAAGAATTTTATGGACGAAATTGCTCCAGAGGGGATTCTCGGTCAAGAGTTTCTCCGGTCAACTGGCTCATTTATTCTGGGACAGCAGTCTGAAAGAGAGCGGGAAGGTTGACTTCTGTTGGATCATCGGGACGATGATCTAGAAGAGAGAGGGGGCAGTGTTGCGAGATGCGGCACGTGTTGTCTACAAGATATAAGAAGATGTTCGTAGAACGATCGATCGTTCTAGAGGCTTTTGTTTGGGTAGCAACGGGGTTGTTTACGGCAAGGTTCAAAGAAGAGTGAGCCGCCGGATTCGGAATCGTCGACAGGCTGGATCATCGGCTCGAGATTTTTTTACGTTTTCCGTGGCCTTTTGTAACGCGTTCTCTAATAAAACTTAAGTGTGTTATACGCGGTGTTCTCTTTTCTTTCCGCGGAGCGCAGTAACTCGGCGGTGACGCGATTAAACGTTGCCGTGAGCGCAACAATAACTACTTGGTTAAGTTTTCGTTACGGAAAAAATTTTGAAAGAAAGAATTGTCTGGCCCTATTAAATTAACAAAAGGATTGTTAATTTAATTAATTTTTTTGTAATAAAACTAACAAGTAGACCCAGCAAAACTTTACTTTTCGTGAAAAACAAACAAAAAAAAAAAATTTTTGTCAAAATAAAAAATATTTAATGCAAAACAACTTGACGCCGCTGCACCTCAAATATAATGAACTGAAATTCTTATATGCACGGCAGTCTGATACTTATATGTGCACATGTAAAATATGTCTGTAGATAAATTTTTGGTGCAGCCGTGCAAGTTGTTTTGCATTAAATATTTTTTATTTCGACAAAATTTTTTTTTTTTTGTTTTTCACGGAAAGTAAAGTTTTGCTGGGTCTACTTGTTAGTTATACTACAAATCCTTTTGTTAATTTAATAGGCCCAGACAATTCTTTCTTTCAAAATTTGTTCCGTAACGAAAACTTAACAAAGTAGTTATGTATACTTAGATTAGAATAATAATGTACAAAAGTACAAACGTACAAAATTTACTTGGTGCTACTTTGTGATATCACTTTTTTTGTAAAACGGGTTTGTAGAGAAAAAATGTTTTGTAGTATATAATTGTTGTAAAACAGGTTTTATAGAAAAAGAAGTTTTTGGAGTATAAATAAAAAACTAATTTAATTTATAAAATACGTGTTGTGCGTGTATTTGGCGCCTGTTTTTACCTTTTGTTGAAAAGGTAAATTTTTAGAGTATCACACTTTATATTTTGTTCCTTAGAGTATCACACACTTTATATTTTAAGGTTTTTTTAGTTTCTCTAAAAAAAGAATATAAACATTTGTAGTTTTTATACATTAATATATTATAGTAAACTGAAAACTTTAATATACATAATTGTAAATGACGTCAAAATAACATACCATTTATGTTACTTAACGTCGTAGTCATCAAAATCACTTCATAATCACGTCATTATCATATAAGCTTGCTTGCTGGGTAGTAATATAATCTTATTTTATAGTAAATTAAAAAAGTCAGCACAAATTGCTAACTGCGTAGTAGAAAATACTGATTGCGCAATTGTTACATATGACTCATAAATTCTGCAAAATGTACTTTTGTCGGATATTAGATGTCAGATTTTATCACGTATTCAAAGTAACATTTTGCAAACGTTGCACTGTCTTTCGTGTATCATATGTCATTTGTATGAAACAAAGATGTATAGTTTAATATGCAAAACTACGACAAATATGTAGCATCAGCAAAAATGCACTATAAAAAGGCGAAACCGTCGCATAAAATTAGTATTTCATCAGAAAACAGTTGGAGCAATCAATTGTTGTGTGTCCCGAAACCAAAGTGTTATAAGAGTGAAAAATGGAAACAATCGCGCAATTATAGCGCAATGTATTGGAACAGTCGATTCGTTTGAACTCGCGAGAAGAGTTTGTCGCGTGGGAGCAGCGTTGTGAAGAATGTCTCGAATTATTGAAAAAACATAGTCGGAACAAACGTTTGCGTCCATAGGAGTCAGACAATCGCTAGAATTGCCCGACTCGAAGGATTAAAAAAGTCACTGCGTCGACAGTTTGCATATTTTGGCGCCGGACATAGACTTACATGGCGAGAGGTTGACACTGCTTTTGAGAGTAGACTAATGACGAGTGCTATCATTAACGAACATCATGTTGAACTTCGTCATTTTCTCGAATACGCGAGAAGCACGGTGTTGGAAAAAGTGCATAATGTCATTGAGAAACACAATAGTCTGAAAATCAATACAACGTTTAATAGTGAATTTGTATCAGAAGATAAACGGGCCAATAAAAGTATAACTACCAGAAATTCGGAAATTTTTTGTACAACTAATTTAGACAAGTGGTACAAGCAATACATCATTGAACCCACGTTAGCGTCTTTAGATGAATTCCAAGAACGCGATAGTGGGCGGGCTTTGTCACGTATACTGAATTTAACTGTAAACGTGAACAAGTTTAATCCATTGTGTGCAGGATGTCGTATAACTTTGCCACCAGAAGATAAGTTTAAGAGAGCGGTAATTAATGTGCTATCTAAAGACCATGCATGCTTTGCATGGTTGGTGGTCGCCGCTCTTTATCCGGCCGAAAAAAATGTAGACCGCATATTATCGTATCTCCACTATACAACAGTACTGAATTTACAGGACATTGAGTTTCCAACGAGTATACACCAAATATCAAACTTTGAACGGCTCAACGACATCTCCGTCAATGTGTACAACATGGAATCGAAGAGAAATAAGAAGAACGAACTTATCATCCTTCCAATACGACTTACAGAGCAAAAAAGAGAGAAAGCACGTACACTTACTCTACGTTTCGGATCCGCAAGACGTTAATTGTAGACACTTTGCATGTATAAAGAATCTGTCTCGACTCGTGAGTGCACAACTGAGTAAGAAGGAACACAAGAAATATATTTGCGACAGGTATGCTTTTGCGTTATATATATATATATAGGATGTGTGACAATATGAAAAAAGTAATGTAATATATATTTGCAAATGTTTACACTACTTGCATTCTGTGGACAAGTTGAATATTTACAACATAGATTGCGGAAAATTAAACAACTGCGCGATCCGGTTACCAGCGGAGGACAACAAATGGCTCAGTTTTAATAACCACAGTAGGAAAAAACGCTTCCCATTCGTAGTATACGCTGACCTTGAGAGCATACTACACAAAATTGATGGAGAGACGCAGCAAACATTCTATGTGTATCAACATCACAAGGCGTTTAGGATATTATGTTTGCTGCTCTACGACTTTTTCTCTGCTTATTGATATTGTTGCGGCGAAGAATGCATCGCATGGTTTATCGATGAACTGAAAGAATTGGCTAATCGAGTAAAAATAATTTTATCTATCAATGTGAAAACGTTAACGGAAAAACAAAAATCAGTTTATCGTAACGCGAGTCACTGTCACATGTGCGAAAAACCATTCGCAGCAGATGATATAAAAGTTCGCGATCATTGTCATATAACCGGTCGGTATAGAGGTCCTACACACTCCAACTGCAACTTAAATTATAAAGATTCACATTGTATCCCAGTAATTTTTCACAATTTATCCGGTTACGATGCGCACTTTATTATTAAAAAGGTTGCAACTGCGTTTGAAGGAAATGTCACTTCTACTTATTAACAAGGAGAGATATATATCCTTTTCCAATAACGTGGTGCAACCAGAAAAAAACACTCAAAAAAGTTACAATATAGAGTTGCAATTCATTGATTCGTACAAATTTCTCAGTGCTAGACTCGAATAAACTAACGTCGTTTCTTTATAAAGATAAGTTGAAAATTTTACAATCAGAATTTAGAAATTTATCCGTCGAACACTTTGAATTATTAACGCGTAACGGGTCTTTCCGTACGAATACGTAGACTGTGTCGACAAGTTGCAGGAGCAGCGTTTACCACCGCGCGAGTTATTCTACAGTTCCTTGACCGGTGAAACGATATCTGAGAGTAAATATGCACACGCTGCAAACATCTGGCAGCGATTTTCTATTAGTACGTTAGGTGAATACAATGATTTATATTTGAAGACTGATGTTTTATTATTGGCCGATATATTTGGGATTTTTCGAGAAAGTTGTATTCGAAGTTACGAATTAGATCCCGCGCATTATTATACTTTACCCGGTTACACGTGAAACGCTATGCTAAAACACACAGGCATAACGTTCGGTCTGGTCACAGATGTTGATATGGTTATGTTTATTGAACAGGGTATACGCGGTGGTCTTAGTCAGTGCAGCACAAGATACGCGCACGCTAATAACAAATACATGCAGACATACAACTTATCGAAACCACCGTCGTATCTCATGTACTTTGATATAAATAACTTGTACGGCTGGGCAATGTGTCAGCCATTACCGTATGCTGCATTCCAATGAGTAGACAACATCTGAAGTGTCGACGTAATGTCTGTGGCATCAACCTCAGATATCGGTTACATCCTTGAAGTTGACCTCGAGTATCTTCGCGAACTGCATGACTCGCACGCTGACCTACCCTACCGTTCTGCCTGACGCGCGATAAGCCGCCTGGTAGGCGACAGGAGAAGCTCCTCGCAACATTGCATAACAAATCGCGTTATATTATCGCGCTTTGCAACAATGTGTGCAACACGGTCTTCGTATTACAAAGATCCACCGCATACTACAATTTGCGCAACCTCTGTGGCTCCGCAGTTACATTGAATTAAAGACACAATTTCGAACACTTGCTACTAACAACTTTGAGAAAAATTTGTACAAATTGATGAATAACGCAGTTATTGGTAAAACTATGGAAAATGTGCAAAATGGAGATGTAAAACTCGTAACAAAGTGGGATGGAAGATACGATGCGGAAGCACTGATCTGCCAACCAACTTTTCATAGTCGAAGCGTCTTTTCTGAAAATTTTATTACGATTGAATTGCGTAAAGTCGAAGTGAAATTCAACAAATCGATATATGTAGGAATGTGTATATTAGACATATCCAAGACGTGTTTGTATGAATTTCACCACAATTACATGGCACCTCTGTACCAAGAAAAATGTAAAATATGTAATTATGTACACCAACACAGACAGTCTCATTTATTTCATCGAATGCGAGTGTTACGTCCTAGGCTTACGGTAACGGTCGGGCCCTTGAGGAGTGACGTAACTGACACACAACACTTGCGTGTCTACTCCCGGCACAGTGACCCAGAGAGATATGAGCGTCAAGTGCGCGGGCCGAGCGAGATTTCGGTGTCGTAAAGCCAACGAGTGTTTCTCGTGCTTGCTTGTTTAACGGCTTCTCGCTCGTCGGTTCCTTTTCGAGTCTTAGATGCAAATCTAAATTGTTCGGGACGAAACCTGGCGATCAATCGGAGGATGACAGGAATGAAACGGTTAGAGGAGGTCCAAAGGTTAATTAATTATAGCCGATTTTATTTAAATGCCACTTTTAATAACATATTTATTTAATGTCTCTATTTCTCACTTTACATTTGATTGCTATGCGGTGGGTTCTATGGATGTCGGGTGTCTGTGTACACTTAAGTGTGTGTTTGCGTGTGTGTGTGTGTGTGTGTGTGTGTGTGTGTGTGTGTGTGTGTGTCGGACCAGTCGTCCAAGGTTACTTCTACTATTTCTTTTATTTCAGCAGAGGGACGGGGATAAAAGCGATAGAAATAGCTTATAGGGACTTCGCGGATTTCGAGAAAGCCAGGAAATTTAACCAGGATGTTGTGATCAGGGGGGAGGGTGCTAACTGCATGGCAAAGAGAGGCAGGAAATTTCTTTCGAAGGTCAAGAATTAATTCTTTCTTCGAAGGTGGAGGATCAGCGACAGGGAAGGAATTTGCAAGGGGTATGAAATGTGACAATTGCTGAGGTAAGGAGTCTTTTTTATCGTCTGATAATGTGACAGATTCGTGTGATTCCAAGGGAGGAGAGGGAGAGTGATAACAAGGAAGAGTAGAAGGAGAATCAGGAATCTCACCAGGAGCTACTGGAGAGTATGATGAAGATTCTAAAAGAGGAGACGGAGTAGGTGAAGAAGGCGGAGGGGAAGGGGAAGGCGACTGAGTCCGGTGTGGAATGGAGTGTGTCTGCTGTGAATTCTGACAATCGGTATTTGTTCGGTTTGATTTTTGAAAATCGCTATTTGTCGATGTTTGAGGTTTATGACTTGGTTCGCTAATTTGTTGATGGTTACGGCTGGCAGCGTTTCTGCGCTGAAGTGCCCGGTTGCGACGGTTGCGCCTCGTTTTAATTGTATTCCGGGATTTCAGATATCTCCGGGGTTCCACTTAAAAGAGTAATTTAAATTTACTGACTAATATCGAATAACTTTACGACTAGCTTCCGGACCGGAGTTTAGACTACTTGTTTGGCACTACAGAGGATAACTTGAAGAGAAGATTGGCAGCGGCCCGGAACGACACGCAAGGTCGTGAGCTACTAGTCCGACAGAAATGGAAAGTCAGCAGCGGCCCGGAGCGACACACAAGGTCGTGAGCTGCTAGTCTGACAGCAAGGAAAGTCAGCAGCGGCCCAGAGCGACACACAAGATCGTGAGCTGCTAGTCTGACAGAAAGGAAGGTCAGCAGCGGCCCGGAGCGACACACAAGGTCATGAGCTGCTAGTCTGACAGCAATGGAAAGTGAAAAATGCCAACTCAGCGCAATCAAATGTCCCGGATGGTAGTCGTCTCAAAAGAATTAAGATTTAAAGTGGAGAATGGAACCGCCGGTTATCTTACCACACTAATATGACTATTTTTTGACTTACTACTTGCTGGTATTTCGAACGACCGATTTTCTACCCTGACAAGCCTGGGGAGTAAGTAAGCTGGCTCAGCTCCTGACTTGGTTCCCTTTTGACGCTGGCACAACGGTTGCACTAACTAACTTACTGGTAAACAAACTGCAACGTGCTAGACAACAGACTGTTAAACCGGATGAAAAGTTTTTGGCTCTGAGTTCCAGCTTATATACTCGGTTTTTGGCCTCCAGACACTTGGGTTTTACCAATTAAATTTGGATCTGGAATCCCTTCCTGTTACTTAGATTAAAATTTGGATCTTGATTTGCAGATCCGCATAAGCAAGCGTGCCAATCACCGACGTCAGCCAAATCAGCCTAACTATCTTTTGTTTAAAGTTCGCTACCGATATTGCGTTGTCATGTTTAAATTCGCATTACTGACCGCTAACCTGGTTTTGATTGCAACTTCCTTTCTGAAGATACGAGGATATTTGATTTCCATCCGCCCAATTCGAGTTACCCGCCTCGGCTATCGTGCGAAAATTTTTATTACTGCGAATTTGGAAATCAGATCTGTTTATTCGTCATGCAATATCAGTTTGCCCTCGTGCAAACTGATTATAACTCATTTATCGCCGACTCTGCATTCTCCATCCAGGAAGTTTATATCTAAGGTTACGGCGAGTTACGGTTTTTAGGACCAGAATATCGTTTCTACGTTGCAAAAACAAAGGGACCGTGAAGTCCAAGACGTAACACGAGAACGTGTATGATATCATGAAACGTGACATTGTTCGATTTGACACAAGTGATTATCCGACTGATAACGTGTACGCTATGCCACGCGTCAACAAAAAGGTTCCAGGATTGATGAAAGATGAAAATAACAAAATGATAATGACTGAATTCGTCGGACTTAGAGCAAAAATGTATACATTAAAGGTAGATGGAAAGAAAGACACGAAAAAGGGCCAAAGGTGTAAAGAATAGCGTCGTAGCGAGAACATTAACGTTTGACGATTACAAACAATGTTTGAATAATAAAATAAAAAAAGTTTGTCGACAGTTGTGTATACAATCAAAGTACACAAAGTATACACTGTGTCCGAATCGAAACTTGCTCTAAGTCTGTATGACAATAAGCGGTATATTGTATCCGATTCTACTGGAACATTACCATGACGACATTATAAAATATCACAAGAAAACTGTGTATAATATAGATTATATGTATATTGTCATTTAATATGTGTACTAACAATAATTATGTATATATGTTGTAATTTATATAAATATACATTCTATATATAATGTGTTTACAAAACATTAGTTTTATTTATCCAAGAGTTGTATGACTTGTTTAATCCTAGCCACTTCACATAAACCTTGTCACCTTTCTTGCGTAATACTTTTTTGACGAGATAAACGTCTGGATGTGCAACGCGATGCAGTTCGTATTTGTAGAATCCTCCAACAACAGATTGTCCGCGTGAATTCTCAAGCAGATACGTTACAGGATAGGTCGTTTATAGTTTACTGATTCTAAATACTTTGGTCGTCCAATTTGGCGTATATCCTTTATCAAATACTGTTTTTTAAATTTGCTCAGACGTACCGGATCACTAACTTTGAATCGTGCTGGTCCTGCGATCTTGACATTGCTGTACACCGTGGTTAAGAGCTTCTCGGCTGGAGTAACATCAATAGGTCACAATAGTTCAATGTTTTCTCGTGTTGTACTCCATAAGAAGACGCGGTAATATGTCGATCCATTTGTAGGTTCCGTTAAGTGTAAATTGTTTCCACATGTCGTTCTTCAACGTACGATTAAATTGTTCTACAATTGAAGCCTTCATGACAAAATATATGAAATAGTGATTGATGGTATGCTTTTTCATCAGTGTTTGTACATCTATATTGTAGAATTCCTTTCCACGGTCAGTTTGTAAATTGTTTGTACATCATTTGTTATCCTAAAATATTCCTGGAAAAGCTTTGACGACTTCGCATCCACTCTCACTCTTAAGCGGTATGGTCCACGCGTACTTGCTCAGCACATAGATAACCGTAAGTATGTAGTGGTAGCCTTTGTTGAAGCGCGAATACGGACGCATTTCTACCACATCCGCTTACCAGAGATTATCGTATTCGCGTACGATAACGCATCGACGGGGAAAATTTCTTCTTGCCGGAGCATGCAATTCTTTTACGAGACGTTGTTTTTCGATTGTAGCACAATTCGTCGCTATAGTTGTCTTACTATATGTTTACTCCGGTGTGTCAATCGTTTTATTCTGGTTTGGTAGATATTGAAGTGTACGCTGAATGTGTTTTATAGCGTCGCGCAACGCTTGTACGTCCTGCTGCAATGCGATAATTTTTCTCTCACGTGTCTCTTGCCATTTATTCACACTCGTGACACACATATCTACATATCGTTTGTTGGCGACGTCAGTGTCGGTATCAGGTTGCGTTATTGCAGTATCTTACGCGACCTTGCATCGTAGCCGGAACCAACAAAGCAATGAGCGTTATTACGCACGTAATTTCGCAGTATTGCCTCTCTCTCATAATAATACATCCACGCTCCATGTGTTCCGAGCGATATCCCAAATTTGTTGATTGGCATGGTGACGCACACACGACTGACTGACTCTAACGCCAACGCGCTATTTAATTTATCATGAATCCCGCTTCGCGCAGTTCTTCGATGATCGACAAAATTTTGTTATCGTGAGCATTATTGCCCGCTTGACGGGATGCGTCTAGCAATCGCAAAAGGTCACCGAGTTCATTCGGATCGTCCCAGTGCGCGTACTCCAATCTTACGATCGCTTAGCATCATATTACGCGGTATACCTCTCCCTTAGTACGCACACTGGATATTAAAGGTGCAATTATGTATCTGTATTTGTATCCTTTGGTACCCAGTATTGCACCGAGCCTGTTGTGATGCTTTCTATAAGCATGTGTCATTTCCAGTATCTTTTTGTATCGTTGTTTATCTTCCTCGGTATATAACTCGCTCTTTGAACATTTCATGAAAATCAATTCGTACAATCCTTGTGTTGCTTTGAAGCGTATACCGTCTACGATTATATTATCCTGGTCATCCACGTCAAAACCGTTTAGCACCGAGCATCATTCCATCGTTGTCGAAATACACACCATATACGTAGTCTATGTCGTTCTCTTTCTTACCACTTAGAATAGCTTTCATATATTGTTGCGCTACCGGGTCAAAGTGATTTTAAAACATTTGAAGACCTTCTAACGTTTGCATTTGACGATGAATAGTCGACTCAAACGATTCGTTGGCAGTAGCGACGATAATGTCAATCAATGGAGAATCCCATGTCAATTGTCGTTCGATTCGTTCTTTCGTCGAAGTAGAAGTCGCCATTGCAGTGTTATATTGTGTGCGCTTTGAATTGTGTAAAGTAAGAGACAATGTTTTGTTCAAAGTCTGTGTTTGTTTTCGCTTCGTCTCGTGTGACGTGTCTTTGAGAAACAATGTGTCCAACGTATTTTACTTAGTTTCAGTATTTTCAGCAATCTGTTTTAGATGTTCGATAGGTTTGAACTGTTTTTCTAATGCAATTTTCTCTTTTAATTTACCGGTTTTCAAAGCGTGATATTTTTGACAAATAGACTGACTCGTTTTTGCAATCTCTTTCGCTAGTTTTTCACGATCTATAATTTCACTGCTTTTGTCAAGTGAAGCTATGTTGCTCGCACTGTAGGAGAGACGATATTTAGTTGATGTCTCAACAACGATTAACCACTCGATGGTATCGCAAACTCGTTAAATCGTTTTCTATAGCGACCTCTGTCCAAAGGACTATCCTTGTCGATCACTAAAAATCCATACTTGTGTTGCCAACAGTTGCAACATAATGTACAAAACTTTTCTTCGTACGGCATATCCGTGTTTACATGATCGTTGGACACATGTTTGAGATTAGTATTATTTTAAGGAATGAATAAGAATAAGATCATATGAGCCGCTTTGCAGGATGTTATGCTGAAATGTTCTATTATATATATGTATATATATACAGGGTGTCCCAGAATTGGTTTAACATCTCTCGTAGACAGGTAGAAGGAATAAAACTGATGTGAAAAGTCCTATACCATTTTGCTAGATTTGCAATAGTTACCGAGATTTTAATTAACAAAAATCCGCGAATAAGCGTGCATCGGGCTGTCTTACGCGCGTAGGACAGCCCGGCGCGCTTCACACAATTACATTTTAATATGTATATGTTATAGTATATGTTGTTATATTATCTCCTCCCATATGTCGCTATGGGTAACACCGTTAGCGCGCGAAGCGCGGCGGGCAGTCTTTCGCGCGTAAATGTCCCGCCCTTTTCAAATTTAGGGTCAAAAGTAGGTGTTCCTATTTTAAAAAAATCACTTTGACCTTGAAATGACCTTGAAAATGAGGTTCAAGGTCATGGCCATTAATACTATTTGTTGACCCCCTTTGCCCTCTACAACTTTTGTCTAAAACATTTTGTTGTATCTCACCAACATTCCGAGATATTTTCCAGTATAGATTAAAACCCTGTATATTGTAAGTTGACCCTCCTACTACTTCGTCATAAAATAATAGAACGCACCTCTCAAGCATTTGCGAGAAAAACGCGTTTAAAGATTTTTGTGTGCTGAATATACTGTTAAGTGTGAACAGTTTGGCAGCTAACCAGCGTGGGTTAGTGGATAAGGCGTGCGACTACCACTCTGCGTTATGCTGGTTCAAATCTCATTTTTGCGAAAAATTTTTTTTTAATATTTGCATTGTAGCGCATTATGGGAGCATGTTATTATATGTATTGTTTAATATTTTATCTAAAAAATTAATGTTTTTAGTATAAAATTACTAATATTAAAAACTTATAACATGTATTTATGTACATTGCTTTACATGTTGTGAAATTTAAATTTAGACTACACTTTAATGTGTTATGCAATAAAAAATAGTTGATGTTGTGTTATGCAATAAAAAGTTTATAAAGTATAAATAATGAAGAAAAAAAAGTCAAATGCAATAGAAAAACGTGTAATTTTTTTATTATATTTAAAAAAAAAATTCCTCGTCTTTACGTTCATTTTCGGACGAATTACATATCTTGGGATAATAATTATAATAAAACACGTAAACCATAATCTCTAAAAACTTACCTTTTTAAAAAAAGGTACAAAAAAGGCGCCAAGTACACGCACACCACGTATTTCATTCAAATTCAAAATTTATACCCACTATTTTATAACTCTAAAACAAAGTAGTATATTGTGTACGTATACTATTATTGTAGAAAAGTTATAATAAAAGTAGTTCTACAAAAATTGT
>NW_018022514.1:30215-31091 GCF_002006095.1 Pseudomyrmex gracilis | reverse complement strand
TAATTTTCATATTAATTTATTTATGTAGATTTTTGTATGCCACTGAAGATGACTCAAACCAAGAGTCGAAACGTTTGGCATTTTTAAATAAAGATTATCATTTATACATCAACACCTAGTATTTCACTCCATATCGGCCCTTTCTACATATATTTTTTAAAATAAATAAATCCCACTCTTTTTTGATCTTTGGAATTTGTATTTATATTTACCATATAAGGATTATATGGTATTATACTATTAAATTCAATTGATATTGTATTACATGACACATACTACGTTGTAACCCGTTTCCATTATGTCCTATCAATAGAAGCTGTAATTTTCAATTTTTGCAGGATTCATTCACTGATTCCCTCTTATTACTGGTTACGCTTTAAATAATTTTTTATTAAATATTTACTTTGTAGAAATATTTACTGGTGTCAATATAACCTCTTTTTTCAACATTTCTTAGGACTTAGAGGAATATCTTGCCGATACAGAGATTACCATGAGACATTTGTGTCATGAATTATTATTTCATCAATAGGTTTACTTATTTCAATTATAAGACTAATTTTACTTGCTTGCATTTGAGAATCTTTAGCATCCACCCAAAAAATTATTTTTATATTCCACCAAAATTCATGTATTAAACGACTGCAATCCTATTCTCTTATGTTTTATAGTTACAATGAAGTTCTTCAATAAATTAATTTAGCAGAATAAGTGCCAGTGTGTTAAATACCATATATAAAAATTAAATTTTTATTAAAAATTAATANACGAATTATAGGTTTTCAAAATTCTACTACTCATATCTACGATATAATCATCTTTTTCTATGACTTCACAATAATAGGTTTAAATTTTATTACAACATTAAAGTTTCTA
>NW_018022514.1:21645-25160 GCF_002006095.1 Pseudomyrmex gracilis | reverse complement strand
GACGCACTATGTTACTTGTCTCTATCTCTTACCGTTGTGAATAAACTTGAAGAAATATAAAATTTTATATTTTTAACTACGAATAAGACGGGCACGGGAAGAGATAGGAAAAGGAGCTCAAGTACATTAAACGCGGTAGGTTGTCACGCTTTCGGCGCACTATGTTACTTGTNTCTATCTCTTACTGTTGCAAATAATAGTGAAAAAATCTAAAATTTTATATCTTCAACTACGAATAAGTCGCGAACGGGAAGAGATAGGAAAAGGAGCTCAAGTACAGTAGACGCGTTATGTTGTTACTTTTCCAACGCACTATGTTATTTGTCTATATCTCTTATCGTTGCAAAGAAAATTGCAGAAATTTAAGATTCTAGATATTTTACTACGAATAAGTCGCGAACGGGAAGTGATTGAAAAAGGAGCTCAAGTACATTAAACGCGGTAGGTTGTCACCACTCCGACGCTCTATGTTACTTGTCTCTATCTCTTACCGTTGTGAAGAAAATTGAAGAAATCTAAAAATTTATATTTTTAACTACGAATAAGTCGCGAACGGGAAGAGATAGAAAAAGAAGCTCAAGTACAGTAGACGCTGTCACATTNGTGGACTTAGATGTTTAAGTACTTATTATATCGAGTTTTCTTTTTCTTTTCTTATTCAGTTTACTTTTTATTACAATAGTCGGTAAATTACCAACCTTGAATGTACAGTTGTCGGTAATATACCATGGTCGGTAATATACCATAATCGGTAATATACCATTGTCGGTATTGTACCATGGTCGGTAATGTACCATGGTCGGTAATATACCGTGATCGGTAATATACCATTGTCGGTATTGTACCATGGTCGGTAATGTACCATGGTCGGTAATATACCATTGTCGGTAATATATCATTGTTGGTAATATACTGTGGTCGGTAATTTACCATGGTCGGTAATATATCATGGTTGGTAATATACCGTTGTCGTAGCGAAGTATTGTTATTAAAAAGGGTTGTAATAGCGCAATTATTAAGGAATCAGTACCGAGTATTATGTATGATTTATTGTTATATATAATTTATTATACCAATGTTTGCGCATACAAAACGTTACGGCAAACTTATAGCGATGTAAGTATATTAGCTAGTTATAATATTCTACTAATAATTCTTTTTATATTAATATTTTTTAGTAATAATGTGTTAGTAGTTTCTTTTAATTCTTTTAGTGTTCTTGTATGTTCTTTTCTCACGACAAAACTTGCGCGTAAAGACCACGGGCGCTGGCCTGAGCGAGCGAACAGAGATAAGGCACGCGCGAAGATAAGGCACGCTTCGCGACCGCGGGAACCGAGCAAGCGCAAGACCGTTGACCGCGTGGGACCGTTGAACGACGGACCTGTGGGACAGTGCAGCATCAGCATCTTTTGTAAAGTATAAAAGCGGCCGGAACGACCGGCAGAGCGTCATTTGGAGACAATCAATCAGTTCATTAAGAATCGTTTGAGCAGTCAGTCAGTCATTCAGAATCGTTCAGTCGTTCAGTTCAGTTCAGCCAGTCAGTCAGTACAAACAGAAAATATTTTTGTAGTACGGACTTGGAATATTTGTGTAATACGGACTTAGAATAATTTCGTCACATTCGGACTTAGGAATAGCCTATCATGGTAAGAATTTTGTTATACATTTAAGCTTCCTTAATTTACGAACGAGTATTCCTTTTTATTAAATATATATATGTATAAATAACTTATCGTTCTGTTTTCTATTTTTAACGGAGGTGTTAAATTGTTAGTTAATTTCTGGCTTCTCACGCGTCAGTCCTGTCCTAAACAACAAGAGAGGTGCGTCACGAGCGCACGCTTGTCGTTTCCTTCTGTTCCGAAGACAAGAAAGGTGCGTCACGAGCGCACGCTTGTCGTTTCCTTTCCAGGATGCAAGAGAGAAAGGTGCGGCTTGATTGCACGCTTATTCTGTGTATCTGTTCGCAGGAAACACCCCATCCAGATACTCCGGCCCGTCAGAGAAGACGTCGTATGCGTCGAGGAGGCAGAAATTACCACCTGAGAAGTTTATTAAGGAAGTACTCGCGCACCGGACAGTTTGACCCGTCAACGTCGGAAACACCCAACACACGTCCGACAAATTCAACAAAACATTTGGTTAGGTCCGCTCCGTGCATTATAACCAATATAAAAATTCTTAGAACTCATCGCGTCACTATTAGAGCCGGGTAAAAACTCATAAAAATCACTAAGCCAAAGGTGGTGTATCCGGCACCGATTCCGCCATCAGACCCGCGGTTTAAGGTTTATATAGAGAAAAGACGAGAGGCGTTGTATTCGAGAAAGGGAATTAATAATAAATAACTTTAATATTCTTTAAAGTATTCGAGTTAGTAATTCCGCTGGTAACATATTCTGTAAGAAACCAGTGGTCGGTAATCCAAAAGACAGTCGGTAACCACACGGCAGTTGGAAACTGTCGATAACCACACGGCAGTCGGTAACTGTCGGTAACCACACGGCAATCGGTAACTGTCGGTAACCACACGGCAGTCGGTAACTGTCGGTAACCACAGTCAGTAACAGTCAGGAATAAAATACCAATCGGTAACAATCAGTCCAGTTATCTTCCCGATCAAACTCCTCATTCTCCGCCCCGGTAAAGCCAGGACGGCTGACCATAAAGGGAGAACGTACGTTCGACAAGAGTAAACGGTTTCGTCGAACCGTGACCTTAAACACTCGGACGTAACAACGCGCTATGTTGTCCCTTTTTCAACGCACTATGTTACTTGTCTCTATCTCTTACCGTTGCGAAGAAAATTAAAGAACTCTAAGATTTTAGATATTTTCCTACGAATAAGCCGCGAACGGTATGAGATAGAAAAAAGAGCTCAAGTACATTAGACGCGGTAGGTTGTCACGACTCCGACGCACTATGTTACTTGTCTCTATCTCTTACCGTTGTGAATACAAGGGAAGAAATCTAAAATTTTATATCTTTAACTACGAATAAGACTGGCACGGGAAGAGATAGAAAAAGGAGCTCAAGTACATTAGACGCGGTAGGTTCTCACGCTTACGACACACTATGTTACTTGTCTCTATTTCTTAAGGTTGCAAATAATAGTGAAAAAATTTAATTTAACATATAAATAAATTACTATTCATACTTTCATATGAACACATTAATTAAAATATTAATCTGTTAACATATTATTTAAATTTAATCTTTATCTATATGATAATTACAACACCAATTATTAAACAGAAATTAAATTGATATAATAAATAATATAACATAAATTTAATAAATGAACCCTTTTATTTTATTTTTATTCAATAAAATAAATAATTCATTAATTTTGTTAATTTTTATTTTAATTACTATATTAATAGGTTTTTTTTTTACATTATTTTTAATTAAATATAATTATAGTAATTAATATAAAATATGTTTTTATATAAATTATTTAAATTATATTATTTGTGTACTTATATTCATTATATTTATGCAAATGCTTT
>NW_018022514.1:20190-21489 GCF_002006095.1 Pseudomyrmex gracilis | reverse complement strand
ATTTTAATTTTTTCAATAAAATAAATAATAACTAAAACATACTTTATTAAAAAAAACTGAATAAAATAAGGAAGCTAAGCAACCAAAGCTTTTAGGTTCATATCCTAACAATAGAAGAAAATTCTCTTATTTAAATGATATGCCTGATAAAAAGGATTATTTTGATAGAATAAATTATATACATTTTAAGTATTTTCATTATTATTTACATTTCTAAACCACATTATAATAATAAAAATAATCATCAAAAATATAAATTAAATTTTATATTTAATAGATTTGAACTATTACTAGTTAATTCAAAAATTACTGTGCTTTATACACTTTAATATAAATTATAATTAAGAAAAAATTTTTATTTTTACCAAAAAACACTCCTAAAGAATTTTTATTTTTATCAAAACCAAATTAAGTATAAAAGTAACTTAGTTTCTAATTTAATTCTTTTACCATCACTAATCATAAAATCATTAATAACCATTGCATTATCTAACATAATTGAAATTTGATTTATTATAGAAATTAATAACTTCATATTTATTAGTTATGCACTTATAACAATCAAAGAAAAAAAAATTATATTCACCTACTTTCTTATCCAAGTTCTAGCTACCTTAATTATATTATTCTCAATAATTATTTACCCCATTATTTTAAGATCAAGACACTCTATACTTATATTATCATTATTCTTAAAAGTAGGCATCCCACCATTACATTTGTGAATAACCTCATTATCCAAATTTATAAACTGATATACTCTTACACTACTGTTAACCTTGCAAAAATTACTACCTTCTATCATTTTTCACTTAACAGAAATTACAAATATATTACACATCTAAAAATCAATAATAAAATAGTAAAACCCACATACAGAAATTTAAATCAACTGTCCAAATTCATTAAAANCCACAAAGATACAGTACCTAAGAATAAACAAAAAAATGTTGTTTATCAAATTAATTGTCGAGATTGTGAGTCGTCCTATGTCGGTCAAACCAAACGACAATTATCAACTAGAATTAANGAACACATTACCTCTGTTAAAAAAGGACAAATAGATAGTTCTGTGATTGCGAAACATTGTATAAATANTGGTCATGGTTTTGATTGGGACGCAAAGATTTTACACACAGAGAAANATTACTATAAAAGATTGACTGCTGAAATGTTATTTATAAAAAAACAGAGCGATGGTTTGAATTTGATGACTGATACCGAGAAATTACACGATTCCTACGTCCCTTTACTTGACAAGATAAAATAAAACACAGAGGGAGCTATTAGACACTTGAA
>NW_018022514.1:7933-13285 GCF_002006095.1 Pseudomyrmex gracilis | reverse complement strand
TGACACGAGGAGCACGTGAATTCCTCGCGCCGCTTTTTCTATATGCGAGTTAGTCTCGCCACGCGAAAACACTTTCAACGCGAGGTTTGCCAAACAAAGGGCCGGGTCAATGACCGTGCGCTCGATCAGCTGTTGCGCGTCAACAGCCTTTCGTTTGTTTCGACGCGTTTCTCGTACTTGCGACTTTACGATAGCTTCTCGGATTGAATAGAAACGTTTTTCTATTCAACGTACAATTAGCGCGACGAAACGATAGCCCGGGACGATAGCACCCTGCGACTCCCTTTCGACCGCGTAATTATTGAACGATGTCGCGCTGTCGCACTTGCCGCTAATCTCGACGCGTGCCGATAGCTCGCGAGAACGAAATCTTTAAATCGATAGCGTACGAGAAATATCTTAACGTCGATAGCGCTGAGCGACTCTGAGCCTACGTGAATCCGGAGATCGGTAGAGCGGTATGAATTCCTCCGACTTAACGCGGGATAGAGCGAGTCGTTCGTAATACGGGCCGCCCGATTACGACCGTCGGTATGCCTAAAATAATTCGCCCTCTCGCGAAACAATTAATCGAGGGCCAAATCGTCGAGACTTTCCAAGCCCCACGCGACAAGACACCGTTCGGCGTCCTCGGAACGTTTTACCGCAATATTATAGAACAATTATTAAAGAGAAATAGAGCGGCGTAGCGCCGGTACTTCACCAGGGTTGTCTCTGCACCTCTCCTGGTTGCACCGCGGACTCAGGTCCTCCACCGGGTGGTTCGCTCACTCTCTCGCTCGCTCGCTGTCACTCGCTCGCTACCGTCGAACCGCTCACTCGCTCACACTCGCGCTCGCAAAACAATTCAACAACGATTGACTGCCAAAAACGACTGTTCTTCTAATCTCGGAGGGGTGCGTCTTTTATACCCTGGGGCCGCGTTATCAAGAGAAGTCGCCGCTAACGGGGGGGGTAACCCCTTGGCCTATCGGTGAGGCCGTTTCGCTCAAATGACCGAATATTTAATCCTCAACGGTTGTTCCGGCGGTCACACTGGACACGTCGTTGTTTTCGTTGGTTGTTGATGTTGACGCTTCTCTCTCGTCGCCCTGGCCCTTGGAGGTCGTATTAACCGTTGCTTTTTGATTTTTCGCTGTTTGTTCCTGCCTTCCTTCCTCGGTCGGTTTCCGAGTGCGGATTTCAGGCGGCGGAGACGAATTTTTGGTGATGGGGCGGGCGAGTGCAACTGCAGTCGCCCTGCCACGTCACAATATATATATATATAAGTAATTATTATGAACAAATGACTATACTCAACAAATCACAAAGACATTGGAATTCTATACTTTATATTTGCTATATGAACAGGTATAATTGGATCATCAATAAGAATAATTATTCGAATTGAATTAGGGTCATGTGGGTCTATTATCAACAATGACCAACTATATAACTCTATTGTAACAGGACACGCATTTATTATAATTTTCTTTATAGTTATACCATTTATAATTGGAGGATTTGGAAACTTTTTAGTCCCCCTAATAATTGGATCACCAGATATAGCTTACCCTCGAATAAATAACATAAGATTTTGACTTCTACCCCCATCAATTATACTACTCACCCTAAGAAGATTTATTAATTCAGGTCCTGGAACTGGTTGAACAGTGTACCCCCCTCTATCCTCAAGAATTTTCCATAGAGGAGCCTCAGTAGATCTAGCAATCTTCTCACTCCATATTGCAGGAATTTTATCAATCCTGGGAGCTATTAACTTTATCTCCACAATTATTAACATAACTCACAAAAATTTCTTAATAGATAAGACCCCACTTATAGTATGATCTATTTTAATTACAGCAGTTCTATTTTTTCTTTCCCTTCCTGTTTTAGCTGGAGCAATTACAATACTATTAACAGATCGAAATCTTAATACCTTATTTTTTGACCCATCCGGTGGAGGGGACCCAATCCTTTACCAACATTTATTCTGATTTTTTGGACACCCAGATGTTTATATCCTAATTCTACCAGAATTTGAAATAATTTCCCACATCATTATAAGAGAGAGGGGGAAGAAAGAAACATTTGGATCTTTAGGAAGAATTTATGCAATAATAGCTATTGGATTCCTGGGATTTATTGTATGGGCCCACCACATACTCACAGTTGGAATAGATGTAGATACGCAAGCCTACTTCATTTTAGCAACAATAATTATTGCCGTACCCACAGGAATTAAAGTTTTCAGATGAATTACTACGTTACATGGAGCTAAAATACATATAAACTCCACCCTATTATGATCATTAGGATTTGTATTTATATTCACCATAGGAGGACTAACTGGAATTATATTATCAAACTCATCAATTGATATTGTCTTGCATGACACATACTACGTTGTAGCCCACTTCCATTATGTTCCTTCAATGGGTGCTGTATTCTCAATTATTGCTGGATTCATTCACTGATTTCCACTTATTACTGGTTATACTCTTAATAACTTCCTACTTAACATCCAATTCCTAACAATATTTATTGGAGTAAATATAACCTTCTTTCCACAACACTTCTTAGAATTAAGAGGTATACCTTGTCGATATAGAGATTACCCAGATTCTTTCCTATCTTGAAATATCATTTCTTCTATAGGATCCTTAATCTCAATTATAAGATTAATTCTACTGGCTTTTATCATCTGAGAATCTCTAGCATCCAAACGTAAAATCATCTCTATGTTTCATCAAACTTCATCAATAGAATGAATACACTCATATCCTTCAATATTCCACAGTTATAATGAAATCCCATCAACAAATTAATTTAATATGGCAGAATAAGTGCTATGGTGTTAAGTACCATATATAAAATTTAAATTTCTATTAAAAATCAACACATGAATTTTAGGACTCCAAAACTCTAATACTCCAATCTACGATATAATAATCTTTTTCCATGACTTCACAATAATAATTGTAATTTTTATTACAACATTAATCTTTCTAATTATAATATCTTTTAGAATAAACAATTCTACTAACCGTTTCTTTCTAGAAGGAAACATCATTGAAATCCTATAAACCATTATTCCTATGATTACACTAATTTTTATTGCAATTCCATCCATTAAAATTCTATACCTCACTGATGAAATATTAATAAATAATATAACCATTAAATCATTAGGACACCAATGATTCCGATCATATGAATACTCTGACATTAAAAACTTAGAATATGATTCTTTCATAACTAATGAAAACAACTCATCATTCCGTTTATTAGATGTTGACAATCGATGTATCATCCCTTATAACTATCCAATTCAAATATTAACTACATCAACAAATGTAATTCACTCTTGAACCGTACCATCTTTAGGAGTTAAAATAGATTCGACTCCTGGTCGACTCAATCAATCTATAATCTGAATAAACCGACCCGGTTTATTTTTCGGACAATGCTCTGAAATCTGCGGAATTAACCACAGTTTCATACCCATTGTAGTTGAATCAACAAGAATTAAAAATTTCAAAAAATGAATCTTATCTAACTCATAAACAATATTAATATACTTATACATTAAATGACTAAAAACGTAAGTTTTGAATTATTAAATCAACTAATAGTAAAATAACGATTACTTTTAATGTAAAAAATAGTTTATAAAAACACACACACATTAAATTGTCAATTTAAAAATATTAATTTTAATATTATTATATTCCACAGATAGGACCTTTATATTGAGTTCCATTGTTATGCTTAAATATACTTCTATTATACCTTATTATTTCTTCAATTCATTACACTATTATAATCTCCCCTACAAAATCACAAAAAAAATCTTTTAAATCTAATAATAAATAATCTTATTCTTATTAAACATATTACCCAACAGATAAATCAAATTTCACATTACAATTATGATAATAAATCTATTTAGAGTGTTTGATCCATCCACTTCCAATTCACTTTCATTAAATTGAATAAGAATAATAATTTTGATACTTATAATTCCTATAACATTTTGACTAATTCCATCACGAACTTATATATTAATTAATCTAATTATATCTTTCATCTTCAAAGAATTGAAAACCTTTCTACAATACTCATTTTCTAATATCATCCTATTCTATTCCATATTTTTATTTATTTTATTCAACAATTTTATAGGATTATTCCCCTATATTTTCACAGCTTCAAGACATCTATCTTTAAGATTATCGTTATCTCTAAGTCTATGATTTAGAATTACCTTTTATAGATTAATTAATTTTTTTAACGAAATAATAGCACACCTAACCCCTTCCGGAACTCCATCAGTATTAATACCATTTATAGTTATTATTGAATCAATCAGATTAATTATTCGTCCATTCACTTTAGCAGTTCGACTAACAGCTAATATAATTGCAGGTCATCTACTGCTTACTCTTCTTGGATCAACAAGTCAAGAAATCTCCTTTTTTATTATTTTAGCTATTATACTCATAAGACAAATTCTATTATTTATTCTTGAAATCTCTGTATCAATTATCCAGGCTTACGTATTCTCGATTTTGTCTGTGCTTTACTCTAGAGAATTATATGATAAATAATCAACCCTTTCATTTAGTAACCCCCAGACCATGACCCATTTTAACCTCCTTAAGAGTTATAAATAATTTAATTTCAGTAGCAGCATGATTTAATAAAATTAACACATTAGTATTACTATCCATTCCTTGCACAGTAATTTGTGCAATTCAATGATGACGGGATGTAACCCGAAAATCCACTTCTCAAGGATTTCATACCCTATGAGTTTATAATGGATTACGATTAGGTATAATCCTATTCATTATATCTGAAGTATTAATTTTTGTATCTTTTTTTTGAGCCTACTTCCACTCATCTTTATCCCCATCTATAGATATTGGACAACTATGACCTCCTCTTGAAATTAAACCTTTCAATCCTTATGACATTCCTCTGTTGAATACAATTATTCTAGTATCATCAGGTATCTCCATCACTTGGACACACCACTCAATTCTTAATAAAAATTTTAACGAAAGAAAGACAAGATTATTAATCACAATCTTGCTTGGAGTATATTTCACCTGTCTACAAGCTATCGAATATTTAGAGTCTTCTTTTACTATTTCTGACTCAGTTTACGGATCAACATTTTTTGTAGCTACAGGATTCCATGGACTACATGTCATTATTAGAACCTTATTTCTTATAGTATGTCTCAATCGACTTATTATAAACCACTTTTCTTCGGGCGTGTTCCGTTTGACCACAGTACGATTCGACACCGATCGATTCGACACCAAATTATTGGACACAAAATTATTGGACACAGATTTATTC
>NW_018022514.1:0-7397 GCF_002006095.1 Pseudomyrmex gracilis | reverse complement strand
TACGGTGTCGAATAATTTGGTGTCGAATAAATCTGTGTCGAATCGAGCGGTGTCGAATCGTACTGTGGTCAATAGAGTATCACCCCTTTTCTTCTTACCATCACTTTGGATTTGAAACAAGGGCATGATACTGACATTTTGTTGATGTAGTGTGATTATTCTTATTTATCTCAATCTACTAATGAAAATATTAACTAACGTATATAGTATAAATGAAATTACATTTAACGTCCAATTAAACAATTTAGGTATTAAACTAATATAAGTATCAATGATCACAATTATTATTATAATAATAATCTTATTAATCATTCCCATAGCCCTAATAACAATTAATCTAATATTAACTAAAAAATCACAATTACGAGAAAAAAAATCACCTTTCGAATGTGGATTTGACCCTTTATCTATAAGACGAATCCCACTAAGGAGACAATTTTTTCTCATTGGTTTAGTCTTTCTAGTATTTGATGTAAAAATTATAATACTTTTACCCCTTATTCTCTTATTAAACTTTTACAAAACTATTAATACTATTACAATTATAACGTTTTTCATTTTAATNTTAATTATAGGACTTTTTTTTGAATATTTAGAACAAAGTATCGAATGAAAAATTTAGAACTTAGGTAGTAGTTAAATTATAACCTTTAAANTGCAATTAAAAATTAAAAAATATTTTTTATACCTTCTTATAAAGTATTTCTATACACTTAATTTCGACCTAGGAAAAAATTAATAAATAATCTATGAGAAATTTAACTGAAACCAAATTAGAGGTAATTTATTGTTAATAAATTAATTGAATTATTTATTCCTGTTAATACAAACCATTTTAATAGAACACCCAAATCGAGGTAATTAAAATCAAGCTTCTAACTTGATAATTATAGAGTTAGTCTATTTATCTCTTAAAAATTCACTTATATAGTTTAAATCAAACCTTATATTTTCAATATAAAATTATTAATATATTAAATTTTAATTATAAGTAATAACTAACTTATTTAAAAATATCTAAATATTTTCCTAGTATCTTAAGTACTAAACTTTATTGCATAAGCTATTTAAAGTATTAAAACATAAGTAGGTATTATATATTAAATATTAATAACAGCAATTAAATAAATAACACTAACATACCTAAATATAAATAAACTTAATAATTTAATTTTAATAATCTTAAATCTCTCCAAAATGTCCCAAACTATAGATTTGCAGGAAAACTCAATCCAAATCTTATCAAACTCTAATGATAGATACCAGTAAAGTATAAAAGGCTTATAGATATAACTAAAAAAAAAACATTATTATTCACATAGAACTAATAAAATAAACAAAAAAAATAAAACTTAAAAAAATTATAAAAATATATAATTAGCCCAATAACTACTCCTAATAAACATGCCCTTAAAGTAATTAACTTTAATAAAATATTCAAATAAACATAAGTAAAATCAAAGAATGTTACTCATGAAATGATTGATCCAAAAATCACTCTCATTATAAGTAAAATAAATATTGACAAATTCATCCCCTATTTTCTAGTAAATATAAATCAAGAAAAATAAAAATTAATTCTACCAAAATAAATATAATATACTAAACGAACAGTATAATTTACAGTAAAACACAAAGAAATAATTCTTATAAATATAACTAATAAATTTAAACTTTTAAAATATAAAATTTCTATAATTAGATCCTTTGAATAAAATCCAGCTATAAAAGGAGCTCCACATAAAAAAGTCCTAGAAATATAAAACCTTATTGTAATAAAAAGAATAAATTCATTTATATATTTTACCATAAAATCAAATATCTTGATTATTAGATATTAAATGAATTATTGATCCTGCACACAGAAATAATAATGATTTAAAAATAGCATGAACTTCCAAATGAAAAAACGAGACATACTTATATCCCACACTCAAAATCATTATTATTAAACCCAGTTGACTTAAAGTAGACAAAGCAATAATTTTTTTCAAATCAAATTCAAAATTAGCTATAAAGCCAGCTATAAACATAGTTAATAAAGAAATAATATATAATAAATCTGAAAATCAAGTTATTATTAATAATTCATTAAATCGAATCAACAGGTAAACTCCAGCAGTAACCAAAGTTGAAGAATGAACTAACGATGATACAGGTGTAGGAGCCGCCATTGCCTGAGGCAGTCAATAAGAAAATGGAATTTGAGCCCTTTTAGTGATAGCTGCAACGAAAATTATTATTATAACTAATGAGTTATTACTCAAAATTAATACTCTCCACCCACCGTAAGATATTATAATACCAATACATATTAATAAACCTACATCACCAACCCGATTTGATAAAACAGTAACTATACCAGAATTATAAGAAGAATAATTATTATAATAAATCACTAAACAATAAGAAACCAACTCTAATCCATCCCAACCCAATAAAATTCTTACTACATTTGGACTTAAAATCATAAAGACTATAGATAAAATAAACAAAATTACTAACATATAAAACCGTAGTAATGTTTTATCCCCTTTTATGTAAATAGTTCTATATATAATATTATAACTATTGAAGAAAGCAACAATACTATTCCAATAAATTGTATTGAAACTCAATCTAACAAGACATAGTACATTAAATTAAACGACTTAAAACTATAAATTAATCAGTTCAACCTAATCCCAACTATTAATATTTTAAATACAACCCTTATTATTAAAAAAGACAAAAAAATTAAAAATATAAATAATGTATACATTAATATAGAATAAATAACCTAAGGCCCTATTTACGAGCGTCTCTAACACCACAAATTAAAATTTTATTTTAAACTACTTAAATAATAAAAAATAAAAAGAGTAAAAATAATTAATAATAATGGCAAATAATGTAAAATTACTACTATTAACTCTTCTATAGTAGGACCACTTATTATTAATTTATATGTATACCTCCCATGATGAACATATCTAAATAAATATAAAGAATAAGCACCTGAAAAAAAACAATAAAAAATTATACTTAATATTAAACCAGGACATCATCTTAAAATAGTCATTAATAAAGTAATCTCCCCAAAAAAATTTAAAGACAATGGGTAAGAAAAATTTGAAGAACACAAAACAAATCACCACATTGACATAACAGGTAAATACCTCACCATACCCTTATTTAAAACCAATAAACGACTATGAGATCGTTCATAATATATATTAACTATATAAAATAACCCTGAAGAACAAATACCATGTGAAATTATTACCATCATAGCCTTAGTTCACCCCAACATTATTAATGTTATTAATCCTCCAAGCATTATATTTATATGAACCATCAGATGAATAAGCGACTAATGATTTTATATCAACCTGAATTATCCTCAAAAACCTAACCATTACACTACCAAAAAGACCAATACTTATAATAAGTAAACAATAATATATATTGACCTTTAAACTTCACAAAATACGGTAAAGACCATACCCACCCAGCTTCAACAAAACAGCCGCTAAAATCATAGAACCATAAACAAGAGCCTCAACATGTGCCTTAGGTAATCAAACATAAAAAATGTAAATAGGAAGTTTAACCAAAAAAGCCCCTGTAATAACTAAATAATCCTATCACCCAAAAGATTTAACATTTAAAACCTCATATATAAAAAACATAACAATCATATTATCATTAATTAAAACATATATATAATATAATAGTGGCAACAAAATCAATAACATATACACCAATAAATAAAAAGAAACTCTGAAACGCTCCGGATTAGACCCTCAATAAACAATTATAAAATAAGTAAGAATTAAACTCAACTCAAAAAACAGATATATTAACATTAAATTATTTATTATAAAAAATATTAAAAGAACTAATAGCATTAATAAAAAAAGTAATAACCTTAAAATTTAAATTTACATCTTTATTTAAACTAAGATACATCAAACCCAAAATCCATAAGGTCATTATAACCAAAGAATATGAACTTTTATCTAATATGAAATAATCAAAACTGTAATAACCTATTATATCGAAACTAAACTTATTAAATACGGACATAATTAAGACTCCTATAAAACACAAGATAGGGTAAAAACTAACTATAGAAAATTTCATAATTAAAAGAACCAAAAACAAAAACAATAGGATTAATTTTATCATAAATCTTTGATAAATTTATGAAATAGTAAATATTATTACCATAATAACGAACAATTAAAACCAACATTGATATTCCTAAAACCCTCTCACACAATCTAAAAATCAGATAATAAATCAAATAAAAATCTATAAATATAGATGAAAAAATCATGCCTATAATTAAAGCTATATTAAAAACCACTAACTCAATCATCAACAAAACAATCAATATATACTTATAAAAAACTACCAACATAATTAAAGAAATAACCAAAATTATTAAAAAATAATAATCATAAAATATCACTCAAGACTTAAATTTTATATAAAGCTTTATAGTTTAAAAAAAACTATAATTTTGTAAATTATAAATAAATAACTAAGTTTTAAAGCTAATCAAAAAAATAAATTATTATTACACCTTTAATTCCCAAAATTAAAATTCTAAAATTTAACTATTTTTTGAAAAAAATTAAACCTATGAACAGATTAAACTTAATTGTACCTTTAATATACACATTTATAATCACAACAATAGCCCTTATATTATGAAACAATTTCCACCCTACTCACTTAATTCTCATATTAATTATATACTCATTAATAATTTGTATAAATTTATCAATACTTAAAAAAACCTTCTTATTCTCAATTATCGTCTTCTTAATCATAATTAGTGGCGTACTTATTATCTTCTTGTACTTCTCTAGACTTATTTCAAACAAAAAAGTAAGCCTTAAAATTACCAAAAAAATAATTATTATAACAATTATATTTACATCTTCAGCCATACTAATTTTAAACCTTAAAAAAATAATTCAACCAATTAATACATCAATAGAAACAATCACAATAATCCAATTACAACATGATATATTTAATAATATCAAATGAATTTACTTATATCCATATAACTCTATAACAACTATTTCAGTAATTTTCCTTATTCTAACTATATTCTTAATTATTAAAATTATTTCAGTAAAATCAATTAATCTTCGAAAAATTAACTATGAATAAAAATATAATTAAAGAAATTAAATCATCTATTTTAAACCTACCTACACCTGTTAATATCTCTTACATATGAAACTTTGGATCACTTTTAGGACTATTCTTAGGAATTCAAATTATTAGAGGATTTTTCCTATCTATACACTACTGCCCTAGAACATCAATAGCATTCAATAGAATTATTCACATCATACAAAATGTAAATAGGGGATGAATATTCCATAATATTCATATNAATGGAGCAACTATATTCTTCCTTTGTATATACATGCACATCTCACGAGGAATCTATTTTAACTTATTCAACCTATTTAACACTTGAATATCAGGAATTACTATCTTACTATTATCAATAGCAACAGCATTTCTAGGATATGTTCTTCCATGAGGTCAAATATCCTTTTGAGGTGCCACAGTAATTACAAACCTCTTATCAACAATCCCTTATATTGGAAATAATATTGTTATATGAGTTTGAGGGGGATTTTCAATTAATAACTCCACCTTAAATCGATTCTACTCATTACACTTTATTCTACCATTCATTATTTTAATAATAGTTATAATTCACCTAATGTTTTTGCATGAGACAGGATCTTCTAACCCCTTAGGAGTATCAAGAGATTACTATAAAATCCCTTTCCACAAATATTTTACAATAAAAGATGTATATGGATATATAATAATTATAGCAATCTTCATTACTATCATTATACAATACCCCTACATATTTAGAGACCCTGATAACTTTGTGGCAGCCAACCTTATAGTCACCCCTATCCACATTCAACCTGAATGATACTTTTTATTCGCCTACGCCATTCTACGATCTATTCCAAACAAATTAGGGGAAGTATTAGCCCTAGTAGCATCAATCATAAATTTATACACCTTATTAATACATAAATCAAAAATGAATACTACAAACTTCTACCCCGCAAACCAATTAACATTTTGAATCTTAATTAACTCATTTATTCTGTTAACATGAGTAGGAGCACAACCTATTGAAAGACCTTTTGTAATTTTAAGACAAATCACAGGTATTCTATACTTTACAGTAATACTATCATTCTCACTAACCAGAAATTTATGAGATAAGTATATATTCAAAAAATAAGTTAATGAACTTGAAACAAGCCTATGTCTTGAAAACATACTAAAGAAATTTTAATTTTCTATTACCTTATCAAATTAAATTAAATCATAACTATTAATAAAATTTTAACACCAACAACCCCTATAAAATACACTAAAACCAAAGGTAAAATAATTTTCCAGCATAAGTACATTAACTCATCATAACGTATACGAGGAAGAAGCCCTCGAACAACTAAAATTACTGAACTAACCAAACATATTATAATAAATATTATATCCCTAAACAATAATGAACTAAATAATAAAGTAAAAACAATACTTACAAAAATAATTATACCATACTCAGCCGAAAAAATTAATGTAAATCCTGACCTAAAATACTCAACATTAAACCCAGAAACTAATTCAGACTTACCTTCAATAAAATCTATTGGACTTCGATTTAATTCAGCTAGAATACTAATAAAAAACACAACAGCTATGGGAAAAACCATTAATATATTTCAACATCAATATTGTCAAACCAACAAATTAACAAAAGTAAAGCCCTCGCCCAAAACTATAATCACCAATATAATTAAAATAAACCTAACCTCATAAGAAATCATCTGTGAAACTGAACGTAAAGTCCCTATTATAGAGTAAGTTGAATTTGAAGACCAACCTAAAAATAAGACAATATAACTACCTAACCTTATAAATACTACTATTAATAAAATAGAAGAATTTAAATAATAAATATTAGTATAGACAGGTAATATTATTCACAACAATAATATTATAAATATTATTATTAAGGGCCTCAAATAATACAAATAATACTCAGACTTAATAACCACGAACAACTCTTTCCTTAAAAGTTTTAAACCATCCCTAAAAGGCTGAAGAAATCCTCCATATCCAACTTTATTAAGACCTTTACGATCTTGAATGTATCCTAGGATTTTACGCTCCAAGAGGAGAAGGCCCCGTTTGCCTACAACTTTTTTGTCAACAGCATCATTTGCCTACATCCCATTTGCCGACAGTCCGTTTGCGCACAAGCTTTTTTGCCTACGTCTCAATTGCCTACAAGCTCGTTTGCGCACAAATAAAATTTAAGAAACAAGTGCACGTTTGCACACAAGTCACTA
>NW_018022513.1:19076-23583 GCF_002006095.1 Pseudomyrmex gracilis | reverse complement strand
CGTGTGAAGTCGCCATAATGTCACGTGACGTCATTTCCCGCGTGACGTCATATCCTGTGACGTCAGAGCCACGCCCCCCCGCGTGACGTCATAGTGACGTCATTTCCTGCGTGACGTCATATCCTGTGACGTCAGAGCCACGCCCCCGCGTGACGTCATAGTGACGTCACCCCTCCCCCTGTGACGTCATACCCCCTCCCCCGCGTGGCGTTATAGTGACGCCATACCCCCCCTGTGACGTCATACCCCCTGCCCTTGTGACGTCATACCCTTTCCCCTCCGTATGACGTCACCCCTCCCCCTGTGACGTCATACCCCGCGCCCCCCTCGGAGCTCCTGGCTTAGAACCGGCCTTATTACACTACTCTAAGAAATAAAAAGGTCATAGAAGTAAAAATTATACTTATAGAAATTAATCCGAACATTAGAATAAAGTCAATGCGGTTAAAAATTAGTCAAAAGTATTCAAATAAGAAAAGTCAGTAAATAAAAACCTGAGATATGTAAATTAACAAAAAAAAATTAAAATTATCACAACACTCACGTTCAGTCGCCAATCACAAAACACCACGAGACTCATTTTTAAAACTGCCAGCGGACAAGCGCGCATGGTAGACGTTGTACAACTCTCACTGGCAACGTGCAAAAAACAAGTGAGAGATAATACGGTATCAATAGACAAACAAGTCTAGGTAACACAATGGTGGTAGGAGAGATTTTAAAGCCGAACTTTTAAATATTTTTTGGAAAGCAATGGCATGTATATAGGATTCAAAAACTCTGTATCTCTTATCAAGTTAACTCCATTTTTCTGCATTTTGATATGCAACATTTTAGATATCAATCTTTTATGATAAAATTTTTCTGTATCAAGAATTTCCACATCATTCAAAAGGAAATTGTGACCAAAATCGCTACGATGTCCACTGACCACTGATTGGCGGTCGTAAACCAAGCGAAAGTCACGTTGATGTTCCGAAATTCTTGTACGCAATCTTCTACTCGTCTGACCAACGTACGACGCATCACAAGAAGAACACGAGATTTTATAGATCACATTGCTATTTGAATATTTATCAAGAACATCCTTGTGAACCTTTACAAAGCCGCTAAAAGTGTTCTGACTCCAAAAAAAAAAAATATATATAAAATTCTTTCTATCTAAAGCTTTGATGATACTGTCAGAAACATCCGAAATGTATGGTAGAGTAAACAATTTCTTTCTCGTCAGGGTCAACATTAGGTAAACAATCTTCCTGTGACGAGACATTTGAAAGGGCAGAACTATTTAACTTTGTACTAAATAAAGTATGTAGTCTCTTTTTAAACGTTCTGAAAATCAAGTGTAGGTGGTAATCGTTAGCTACCAAAACCTGTATCGCAATTTTAATATTGCTCTCATGAAAGTTAGGATGAGACAGAAGCATGACACGGTCAATAATGCCATAAATGACACCTATTTTTTGGTTTATATGATGTTGAAAAAAGAAACTCAGATATCGTCCTGAGAAAGTTAGTTTTCGAAACCAATCAAGTATTAATTCGTTACTGACAACGGTAATTTTTGTGTCAAGGAAGTTAATGCTTCTATCATTTTCCAGTTCAAAAGTAAACTTCAATCTACTGTGGTAAGAGTTAAATGTTTGTACAATAAGATCAATGGAATCTCTCGGAGCTGCCAACAGAATGTTATCAACATACCTGTAATAAAAGGGTAATGTGAAATTTAAGTTTTAGAGACAGTTCTTCTCTAAGTCCTGCATGACTAGATCAGTCATAATCGATGAACGAGAAGAACTTATCGGAACTCCAAATGTTTGTTGATAGACAACGCCATTAAAGGTAAAGTAAGTAGATGACAACACAAACTTGATGGGTTCTCCTCTTCGAGTTGCTGAGTAATAGACACTGCGAGCGTTCGAATTTTGCGGCCCGCTGATCCTGCCGCCTGCGAGCGAGCTTGCGAGCCGCGCTGCGAATTTTGCGGCCTGATTGGCCCACGCGACCTACCTCACGCGACCTCAGCGCTGCCCGGGGTATCGACCGCTTATCGAACAAAATCTTCGTGCTCTTGGTCGCGATCAGCTGTGCGATACACACGTATTTCTTGGGCTCCCGTGCGTACGCGTATCTTTCGTGCCGCTCAACAAGTCTGCCGTGACGGGATTTTTGTATTCAAGGCGAAGTGATTCAAGTCGTGAGGGTGACCTTGACGGAGTCAGGAAGCGCTTGGAGAGTTATTCCAGACGGAGATGATAAGAGCATGCCGGAAAACAACGGACGACGGTGAGGTACCCGTTTCATTACTGTTAGCCACGAATCCGCGTCGCACAGGCCTCATGTCGAAGCTGGTCGCTTGTATTTCGCGTCTTGTTTCCGCCGGCAAGGACGTGTCCTTGGCCGTATTCACGATTTTTCGACGGCGGCCAAAATCGGGTTTCACGGGGCTTCGTGGCAGTAGTTCGTAGGTTAAGTGCATGTTTTTCGTAATTTTGCAAATAATTGTCAAGCTCTGGAGTGGCGATACGACGCCAAGTACCCTATTTTCGTTGTTTCTTTCCGTCTGTTTCTTATCCTTTTTTTTTGTTTAATGATCATATTCGGTGTGCGTGTGTCGTGATTATTGCATATATGTAATACTTCTATATCGCTAGTCGCGTGTCTTCGCAATGAGAAACACGAGGCCCGAGAAAGAGAGACGCACGAAGTCCAAATATAGGCATAGATAGTTGACCGTCATTATGCGCAGGCGCGTTTACTAAGCGAGTGCAAACAAGACAAAGCATTGGAAAATAAGAGAACGCAAAGAAAGAATGCAAGAAAGAGAAATGCCCAAGCATACTTGAATGTTCACCGCATGCGCACAAAGCAGCTGGACCTTGCGCGAGAGAGAGGCTACTATATTGACTGCACCGTAACGTTTGGGCTTCAGGTCGGCACCGTACTAGCGATATAGAAGTATTACATATATGGATTATCGTACCGCTCGCGTACCGTCGGCTATTGTCCACCGACGGCGATCAGCTGACGCTGTAACAAATCATCTTAACAAAATTGGATTTTCTCGCGCAATCGGCTGGAGTGAGGTGCGTGCGAGTCGGAAGCAGTGTCAATCGAGAGAAAATATCGTACCAAGCTAACGTGCGAATTAACGATACTTTCGGGTGGTGAATTTTCGGGACAATTATCGCCGACCAATTCGCGAACGTACAGTGAATGCGTGTCGCCTTTTGAGTGTATAATTTGTCCGGGATTATTCGCGATCAAGTAACGTATCGTACCGCCAATCTTCCTAACGCCGAGACAGCGCGCGTTGCTAATCGTNCTGTGATAATTGAAAAGTAAAAGCAAGCCCCGACGTCGCACTCGCTTNGCTCTGTATTGCGAGTATTTTGTTTCGAGTGCATGCGCGTAGAATAAGAACTCGGCTTGACATTACCTGCGAGCCTAAGGATACAAAACCGGCGAGAGCTGCGTTGCAAAGTGATCCGTTTGACCAAATTGCGATCATCAGCAAAACAAGTAAGTCCGCGTTAAGTTACGGCTTGTAAGGAGGCGGCTGCACGCTATTTTATCCCGGCGTATTGTTTGTCACGCATATTGGCTTGCACGCTTTGGCTGCTTAGCCTGCGTCTAGCTTTGCGCCCTACGATTGCTGTATTCTCGTGCCTGCGCTTGTTATTTTTCAGCGTGAAGCATTTAGTAAAGTCGCCCGTTCAGCACTTTCGCGGTATCGTTCCGATTAAATAATTTGTCTCGTGAATTAGCGTAATTCGGTTTGTTAATTGCCGTATCCCTACGCCGGTTCAGTATCTTTTCGTTTGTATTATTTTATATTATACGGCTTTAGCTTACTCTTTTGTTTAATTCTTTTCTATTGTGACGGGGCTAGCCCCGTCACCTGTATATATGTAAATACTGTTAATTAATCCTTCACTTTTTGATATCTTTTGATTACATTCGTTGTATATCCTATATTATATTCAGTTACTACATTTATCAATATGCGTTCATTATGTTCCCGTCCTCGCGCCGTAATATAGCAAATGGTATAGTTCCGACCGTTCCGCGATAGTTCGCGTAGCGATCTATATGTCGAGCCGTGAAAATATAGCAAAGAAAAACACACGTGAACCGAAGAAGACCTGTGCTCGTGCGACACGGCACAGGTGCGTGATCTAACGCACAAACAACCGCATACCGCACGCCGACCCCGGACGGACCATAGGCCGCTCCGGGGTATAAAAGTCGAGCGATTTCGGCAGTCGGGACCAATTCCTTTCCCGAGCTCTCGAGGCGTTGTCTCAAGAGCAATCCTTCCTAGATCCGAGGCGTTGTCTCGGACTTAGAATTCTCCGGTCGAAGCGCTGTCTCGACAAGACTCGGTGCTAGAGGCGCTGTCTCGAACATCACTTCCTGGGGTGATACTCTATTGACCACAGTACGATTCGACACCGCTCGATTCGACACAGATTTATTCGACACCAAATTATTCGACACCGTACGA
>NW_018022513.1:11604-18346 GCF_002006095.1 Pseudomyrmex gracilis | reverse complement strand
ATTCAATCGGCCGTTGTCACTGCCACACCGAATAAACAGTCGTTCTCACGACTCAAACGGCCGTTGTAACCGCCACCAGCAAACAGTCGTTCTTACGACTCAACCGGCCGTTCTTACGGCCCGGAACAGACTGGGTACAGACGACTCTCGTGTAAATATACCCCGTAGGTTTAAGATTAGCTATAAGCCGTCGCGTCCGAATTAATCCTGACCGCACCGACCGTATCAATTCGCGCAAATCATTCCTCGCAGAATCACCGCGCCGATAAATCCGAATCATCTCATATCCGTTGTAAATACCGATAACATAAAATACCGTTCAAGTGATACCTACTGTAAATATCATAAATAAAGTGAATAAACCTTCACTACCTTACAGCATTAAAATAACCGAGTGTCGCAATTTCACGCCTTCCCCTCCCCGATCCTTGGCGCCGACCGAGCTGTCCGGTAGGCGGACGGCCGGGCAAAGCTGATAGAAAATCGGCTCCGTTACATGGCGCCTGAACAGGGACCGTTTTTTTTAGCCCGGTAGAAAATGCGACACTGAGGGCGCGTGATGCCAAGCACGAGAGGTTGGATTCAGGTTCTCTCAAAAGAGGAGTTAATTGAAACTTTACGTGAAAATCACATCGATACCTCCGGTTCAATTGACGAGTTGCGGAAACGACTCAAAACTTTTGCCGACCGTAACCCAAGTATATTTTCCCACGAAAAACTTAATCGGTGAACCGAGCAAAATTCCGATCATGACCGATCCTACCCCGACAACCCCCCGCCAATAGGAAGACCATGAACCTGGTCCAAAAATGGTGTTGCCGATTTACCGGAAAAGATCCCCTTGCTTTTCCCAAACGCATCGAGGAATTACAAAGCGCATACGGGCTCACTCACGAGCAGATGCTCCGGTGCTTGCCCGAACTGATCTCAGAGGAACCCCTCTTGTGGTATCGCAACAACCGCGAATCTTGGAAGACCTGGGAAAATTTCATAACTGCATTTTGATTAAGTTATCTCCCCCACGATAATACGGCATTAGACCGAGAAATACGTGACCGGATACAAAAACCGGACGAATCTTTCCGGACCTACACGACCAAATTGCAGACTATGATGCGTCGTCTTGGGGGGCTAAGCTCCTTTCAGCAAATCGACCGCATATATGAAAATATGCGACCGACCTACCGCCGGTATATACGACCCGAAGAAATTAAGCAAGTCGGGGAACTCATTTACCGCATAACCGAGCACGAAAACATTGAACGCGCCGAGGCCGAATATAACGCGCGATTAACAACTAAAAAGGGTAACGCCGGGGCATACCAGAACAAGAACAGTAAAACGGACTCAGCTATGATCAATCCAACGTATAAAAAAGCCGACTGCTGTTGGAATTGCGGCCAGCGCGGACACCAAAGGTCCGAATGTAAACGGCCCTTCCAAAAATTCTGCTCCACATGCGGGAAGACCAACGTCTTAACACAAGACTGTCACCCGCCGGGAAACGGGCAAACGGCCGGGGTAGAAAGCGAATAGGCCGGCATAATAATTACGTACAATCCAAGGCCGATGGTCACGGTCAACCTCTTGGGGAAAAACTTTTTAGCACTATTAGACTCCGGATCCGTATGTTCATTCGTGAACATAACGGCCGGGGAACATTGCCGAGCTTGCGAGTATCAACCCCGAGGTACCGATTTGCCGGTTCGACTGGCCAATGGAAGCAAGACATCCGTGACTGAGTGGTACGACGTACCCATCAAGGTCGGGAAGACCAAAACCCAGTCATTTAGAGTCATGCCCGACCTAACCGTCGATATACTGATCGGAATTGATATCACAGCACGGCTCGGACTCACAATACCTCCGCCACCGAAACAGGCCAAAAACGAAGTCTGTGTTTGCGACACGAGCGACAAAAGCGAAGAAGAACGCTTTAGGCAATTCCTCGCGGCAGAATTGTCAAAGTTTAATAACATACAGAGGCCGACCGATTTAACTTCACACAAAATTTGCCTCAAGAATCACGTTTCGATTAAACAGCGCTACCGTCCGCAAAACCCGGCTATGCAAAAGATTATCGATGACGAAGTTAAGGAAATGGAGCGCGTTAGGGTCATCAAACCGTCACGGAGCCCATGGAGCTTCCCCGTCGTGATAGCCAAAAAGAAAGACGGCCGGTCGCGATTTTGTATCGATTTCCGGAAGGTCAATGAAGCTTCCGAGAAGGACGCATACCTCCTGCCTCAAGTAAAAGCCACTTTAGACAAGTTGAGAGGAGCACGGTACCTCTCAACCATTGATCTAAAGAATGGCTATTGGCAAGTACCGCTTGCACCGGAGAGCCGTCCGATCACCGCCTTTACAGTGCCGGGGCTAATGCAATTTCGGGTTATGCCGTTTGGCCTCCACTCCGCACCGGCCACGTTCCAAAGATTATTGGACACCGTGCTCGGTCCGGAGCTCGAGCCGAATGTATTCGTCTATTTAGACGACATTATTGTCGTAAGCCCGGACCTCGAATCACATTTACAACACCTGCAGAAGGTATTTAACCGATTACGACGGGCCAGATTGCGAATAAATCCGGAAAAGTGTAAATTCGACGCCGAGCAGCTCCGTTACCTCGGTCATCTAATCACACAAGACGGTATTAGCACCGACCTCGAGAAAACCGAGGCCATTACCCCCATTCCACTGCCGAGAAATATCCACGAAGTACGGCAATTTTTGGGGTTACTCTCGTGGTACTGTTGATTCATAGAGAATTTTTCGGACCGCGCTTGACCCCTTACACGGCTGACGAGCAAAAAAGTAAAATGGCAATGGACCGAGACCGAGGATAGCGCATTTAACTCATTAAAAACCGCGCTCACCATCGCGCTGGTACTAGCGTGCCCCGACTTTGCCAAAACATTCCTTCTACAGACCAACGCTTCCGAATTCGGACTCGGGGCCGTCCTCACGCAATATCACGGAGACAAAGAACGCGTGGTGGCATATGCCAGCCGTACCTTCAACGGGGCCAAACGCAATTACAGCGTCACAGAAAAGGAATGTCTAGCCGTACTCTGGGGGATTAGGAAAATGCGGCCGTATCTCAAGGGGTATCATTTTGTGGTCATCACGGACCACTAAGCATTAAAATGGCTCCAAAAAATTGATAATCCGACCGGCCAACTCGCGAGATGGGCACTAGAGCTCCAATAATACGATTTCAAAATCAGGTACCGAAAAGGGGCATTAAACCAAGTAGCCAACGCGCTCTCCCGCCACCCGATCACAATCACAAACAAAACGTGCGCGACCAAAACAAAAGCCCATGACCGATGGTACCGCCGTACATACGACGGAGTACAACAAAAACCAGAAGAATTCCCAGATTATTGCATTTGTGACCGAAAGTTATTCCGGCACATTCTCCACTCACTCAATAAAAACGACGCCGGGGAAGAGTGGAAGATGTGCAGTTCGACCGACAAACGCGAACAAGTACTCCGAGAGAACCATAACGCTCCGACCGCCGGCCATCTCGGTATTACCAAAACAATAGCCCGACTCGCGCGATTATATTATTAGCCGGGAATGTTCCGCGACGCCGCAAACTATGNCTTGGGGAAAAACTTTTTAGCACTATTAGACTCCGGATCCGTATGTTCATTCGTGAACATAACGGCCGGGGAACATTGCCGAGCTTGCGAGTATCAACCCCGAGGTACCGATTTGCCGGTTCGACTGGCCAATGGAAGCAAGACATCCGTGACTGAGTGGTACGACGTACCCATCAAGGTCGGGAAGACCAAAACCCAGTCATTTAGAGTCATGCCCGACCTAACCGTCGATATACTGATCGGAATTGATATCACAGCACGGCTCGGACTCACAATACCTCCGCCACCGAAACAGGCCAAAAACGAAGTCTGTGTTTGCGACACGAGCGACAAAAGCGAAGAAGAACGCTTTAGGCAATTCCTCGCGGCAGAATTGTCAAAGTTTAATAACATACAGAGGCCGACCGATTTAACTTCACACAAAATTTGCCTCAAGAATCACGTTTCGATTAAACAGCGCTACCGTCCGCAAAACCCGGCTATGCAAAAGATTATCGATGACGAAGTTAAGGAAATGGAGCGCGTTAGGGTCATCAAACCGTCACGGAGCCCATGGAGCTTCCCCGTCGTGATAGCCAAAAAGAAAGACGGCCGGTCGCGATTTTGTATCGATTTCCGGAAGGTCAATGAAGCTTCCGAGAAGGACGCATACCTCCTGCCTCAAGTAAAAGCCACTTTAGACAAGTTGAGAGGAGCACGGTACCTCTCAACCATTGATCTAAAGAATGGCTATTGGCAAGTACCGCTTGCACCGGAGAGCCGTCCGATCACCGCCTTTACAGTGCCGGGGCTAATGCAATTTCGGGTTATGCCGTTTGGCCTCCACTCCGCACCGGCCACGTTCCAAAGATTATTGGACACCGTGCTCGGTCCGGAGCTCGAGCCGAATGTATTCGTCTATTTAGACGACATTATTGTCGTAAGCCCGGACCTCGAATCACATTTACAACACCTGCAGAAGGTATTTAACCGATTACGACGGGCCAGATTGCGAATAAATCCGGAAAAGTGTAAATTCGACGCCGAGCAGCTCCGTTACCTCGGTCATCTAATCACACAAGACGGTATTAGCACCGACCTCGAGAAAACCGAGGCCATTACCCCCATTCCACTGCCGAGAAATATCCACGAAGTACGGCAATTTTTGGGGTTACTCTCGTGGTACTGTTGATTCATAGAGAATTTTTCGGACCGCGCTTGACCCCTTACACGGCTGACGAGCAAAAAAGTAAAATGGCAATGGACCGAGACCGAGGATAGCGCATTTAACTCATTAAAAACCGCGCTCACCATCGCGCTGGTACTAGCGTGCCCCGACTTTGCCAAAACATTCCTTCTACAGACCAACGCTTCCGAATTCGGACTCGGGGCCGTCCTCACGCAATATCACGGAGACAAAGAACGCGTGGTGGCATATGCCAGCCGTACCTTCAACGGGGCCAAACGCAATTACAGCGTCACAGAAAAGGAATGTCTAGCCGTACTCTGGGGGATTAGGAAAATGCGGCCGTATCTCAAGGGGTATCATTTTGTGGTCATCACGGACCACTAAGCATTAAAATGGCTCCAAAAAATTGATAATCCGACCGGCCAACTCGCGAGATGGGCACTAGAGCTCCAATAATACGATTTCAAAATCAGGTACCGAAAAGGGGCATTAAACCAAGTAGCCAACGCGCTCTCCCGCCACCCGATCACAATCACAAACAAAACGTGCGCGACCAAAACAAAAGCCCATGACCGATGGTACCGCCGTACATACGACGGAGTACAACAAAAACCAGAAGAATTCCCAGATTATTGCATTTGTGACCGAAAGTTATTCCGGCACATTCTCCACTCACTCAATAAAAACGACGCCGGGGAAGAGTGGAAGATGTGCAGTTCGACCGACAAACGCGAACAAGTACTCCGAGAGAACCATAACGCTCCGACCGCCGGCCATCTCGGTATTACCAAAACAATAGCCCGACTCGCGCGATTATATTATTAGCCGGGAATGTTCCGCGACGCCGCAAACTATGTTAAAAACTGCAAATCCTGCGCAAACTATAAAACGGCACAAAGGGGTATACCGGACAAAATGTACGCGACCCCCGCGGAACATCCTTGGCAGATAGTCGCCGTAGACTTGGTCGGACCACTGCCACGCTCCAGTGCCGGGAATAAATGGCTCCTAGCAGCACAAGATAAATTCACAAAATGGACCGAAATCCGTCCCTTACGCAAGGCCACTGCAACCGCCGTCACCCGCGGTATATACGAAGACGTAGTTCTACGCCATGGCACACCCGAGACCGTGATATCCGACAATGGCCGTCAGTTTATCAGCCAGGAATTCCAAAATATGTTGCGTGAAGTAGGAGCCACCCCGCGTCTCACCCCTCCGTATACACCGCAATGTAACCCCGAGGAGAGACAGAACCGCGTTATAAAAACAATGATCCCACAATTTACCGGGCGAAACCAACGTTCGTGGGACCAAAAACTGCGCGAAATACAGTTCGCTATGAACACCGCGCATCACGAATCAACCGGCTACACCCCGGCGTTTTTAAACCTCGGTCGAGAACTAAGAGTCCCCGAGAGCCCCGCCACCGGAAAAATAAACCGACCGCCTAGTACATCCAAGCGGCTAAAGCAGCTAGACGCTGCCCGCGAACTCGCCCGCATCAATCTCGCGCGCGCTTTTCAGCGGCAAGCCGGACACATTACAATTTGCGACGACGCTCCTGGCGACCACAAATTGGGGAAATCGTTTATAAGAAAACGCACGAATTATCGGATAAGACTCAGTACAAGGCAGCAAAACTTTTGCCGAAATATACGGACCCATTCACGGTAACGCGAATAATTTCGCCCGTGATAGTAGATTTACGCGACAAAAAGAGGAAATACGCACGGCACCTTCACGTGAGCCACTTAAAGAAATGCGGCGGAAACGGGCAAAACACAGAGAAACAAAACTTAAACAACCCCACCCGGGCCACAAACCGAGCCGACGTAGCAAACGTAGACGCGAGCTTCTCTCAGTAGCGAACAACTATCCCGTGCGACAAGATGTCCATCCACGCAGAGATCGCAAGCGATATTGAGATGGACGAGAAATTTAACGAAATACTAGAGCGGTG
>NW_018022513.1:8017-10619 GCF_002006095.1 Pseudomyrmex gracilis | reverse complement strand
TGAAGCGGTGGAAGGGATGCGCACAACAGCAGCGAATTCTACCTGCATAAACTCACTGCTGTTGTGCGCATCTCTTCTACCGCTTCAGCATGCTGCAAGGAAGCTAAAACTGTGAACACTGCTTGCGACACGGCACAGGTGCGTGATATAGCGCGCAAACAACCGCATACCGCACACCGACCCCGGACGAATTATAGGCCGCTCCGGGGTATAAAAGCCGAGCGATTTCGGCAGTCGGGACCAGTTCCTTTCCCGAGCTCTCGAGGCGTTGTCTCAAGAGCAATCCTTCCTAGATCCGAGGCGTTGTCTCGGACTTAGAATCCTCCGGTCGAGGCGCTGTCTCGACAAGACCCGGTGCTAGAGGCGCTGTTTCAAACACCACTTCCTGGCCGTCCGGCCAAGGCATTGTCTCGGCAGAACCTGGTGCGAGAGGCGCTGTCTCGAACACCATCCTGACCGTACGGATCGAGGCGTTGTCTTGATCCTCTCCGTCACTTCGGTGCACACCATCTCCGTCAGCTCCAAGAGCCCAGACATTCAATCGGCCGTTGTCACTGCCACACCGAATAAACAGTCGTTCTCACGACTCAAACGGCCGTTGTAACCGCCACCAGCAAACAGTCGTTCTTACGACTCAACCGGCCGTTCTTACGGCCCGGAACAGACTGGGTACAGACGACTCTCGTGTAAATATACCCCGTAGGTTTAAGATTAGCTATAAGCCGTCGCGTCCGAATTAATCCTGACCGCACCGACCGTATCAATTCGCGCAAATCATTCCTCGCAGAATCACCGCGCCGATAAATCCGAATCATCTCATATCCGTTGTAAATACCGATAACATAAAATACCGTTCAAGTGATACCTACTGTAAATATCATAAATAAAGTGAATAAACCTTCACTACCTTACAGCATTAAAATAACCGAGTGTCGCAATTTCACGCCTTCCCCTCCCCGATCCTTGGCGCCGACCGAGCTGTCCGGTAGGCGGAAGGCCGGGCAAAGCTGACAGAAAATCGGCTCCGTTACAATATTATTTCTTTCATATTATTTTGTATCACACCTTTTTTCTATTCCTCTTTACATCATTTCTTTGATATTAGTTTGTATTAATTTTATTTTGAATTTCCGCCCGTGAAATACATTGTTAATTAATTGTTAATTTTTACTGGTTAACTGATTTTTCTTTCTCCATCCAAGCTGCATATCGCGAGGGTAAGGGACAGCCTTCACAACGACTTTTTACTCAACCCAGCCCCTCTCCGTTCCTGTTAGAGCTAGTCGGCCCGTTCTGTCGAGTGACGCTGATTTTTGACGCGATTACGCGTCTGGCGCCCAAAATTATAACAAAGTATTCGTCGACTCGGCCCGGCAGTGCTCGTTTTGGATCACTTTTTTTATCCTGCCCATGATTCGACGTTGTCTTCTCGCGAACGCTCACCCGAGTCCCGTGACAGAAACTCCGTTTGCAGAGGAGCGGCGCGAGAATTACGTTAACACCGCGAAAAAACGTCACAAGATATATATGTCTTTCACTAACTCATTGCATTATCTTTCTAGTCACTCATTCACTCATACATTTTTTTATAACACTTTTTCTATTTATTTCTGTTTCTCTGTAAGTCTCTCCTTTTTTCTCTTTTTTTCTCACTCAATTATTCCATAACATTCCTACTCAATCATTCATTAACATTTTATGCTTTTTTTATCTAGCTATTTCTCTCTCTCTCTTTCTCTCTTTCTCTCACTTATTAATTGCATAACTGTTCTTCTTAATCATCCAAAACATTCTATTCTAACATTCTTTTTTTATCTAGCTATCTCACTTTTTTTCTCTCTCGTTCACTCATTTATTGCAGTTAAATAAAAAAACAAAATGTTAATGAATGATTGAGTAGGACGGTTATCCAATGAATGAGTGAGGGAAAAAGGAAGAGAGAGAGAGAGAGAGAAAGACAGAGACAGAGACAGACAAACAGACAGACAGACAGAGATAAATAGAGAAATTTATAAAAAAATGTATGAGTGAATGAGTAACTAGAAAAGTAATTTAATGAGTAAGTGAACAATATTGTTGCGAGATGCGGCGCGTGTCGCTCACGTGGTATAAGATGTTTGTAGAACGATCGATCGCTCTAGAGGCTTTTGTTCGGGTAGCAACGGGGTTGTTTACGGCGAGGTTCAAAGAAGAGTGAGCCGCCGGATTCGGAATCGTCGACAAGCTGGATTATCGGCTCGAGATTTTTTTACGTTTTCCGTGGCCTTTTGTAACGCGTTCTCTAATAAAACTTAAGTGTGTTATACGCGGCGTTTTTTTTTCTTTTCGCGGAGCGTAGTAACTCGGCGGTGACGCGATTAAACGCTGCCGTGAGCGCAACATTTGGGAGCTCGTCCGGGATATGAAAGTTCGAGCTAGAATAACGACGGAATGGCTTTGGTTCACTCGCCGCGGAGAACGCGTAACCAGACTGCGAATGGAGCGGGCGAGGCGTCGGCGGCATCAGCGACGGCGGCGGAAGGAAAGACTTTGCGTGGGGTGACACTCTATTGACCACAGTACGATTCGACACCGCTCGATTCGACACAGATTTATTCGACAC
>NW_018022513.1:2436-7598 GCF_002006095.1 Pseudomyrmex gracilis | reverse complement strand
AATCGTACGGTGTCGAATAATTTGGTGTCGAATAAATCTGTGTCGAATCGAGCGGTGTCGAATCGTACTGTGGTCAAACGGAACCCGCCCCTTTGCGTGCGATCTTGGAAGAGCTGGAGCGACTCCGGGAGGAGCGGCGACAAGAAAAAGAGGAGATGCGTCGTCTGCAGGCACGCGTTCGGCAGGAAACATCAGGCGAGTCGTCTTTTAATTTGTTGCCCGGTTGGGCGGGCGAATTAGTTAAATTGAAAATTAAGCCCGACGTGTTCGATGGGAGCGTGCCGTGGCGTAAATTTTTTGTGCAATTCGAGCTGGTTGCTCGTGCGAACGGGTGGGACGACGCGGCAAAAGCCACGGTTTTTGCCACTAGTTTGAGAGGGGGGGCGAGCTCGATTCTGGAAGGACTAGAAGAAAATTTTAGTTTTCAAGAGATTTGCGCGAAATTAGAATTGCGGTACGGGGAGCGTGGAATTCAAAATTATTATATGCAATTTACGAATCAGAAACAGAAGAGCGGAAAAGATTGTGCTGCAGATTTGGAGCGATTGGCCCGTCTTGCTTACCCGGAATGCTCCTACGAAGTCCGGGACAAAATTGTTTGTGCGCAATTCATCGTTGCGCTCTCTGACAGATTCGTGAAGCGGACGCTTCAATTAGAAAATGTTTCTTCGTTACGAGTCGCGGTTGAGCGGGCGAGAACGGTAAAAATTATTCAGGAAGGTAGCTTTGAAGGGGGAGGAGATAAGGGGCAAGACGGGAAGAATTTTAAACGGTCTTCGTATGGAAATTGGAAAAGAGGAAAGACCGAAGACAGGCGTGAGGAGGGAGAGAAGGCTGTGACTAAAAAGAACGGCGGGGAGAGGGAATGCTGGAAGTGCGGAAAGAAGGGGCACTTTCGCTTTGAGTGTCAAGCTAATTTGTCGGAAAACAAGATTTAGTCGAGCTTCCGGGGGTAGGCTCGGCTGTAGGGTGGAACACCCCGGAGAAGTTGTTTTCTGTCAAAGTTAATAATAAAAAAAATAATTTATTTGTTTATTCTGGTTTGCTAAACGGAAAACCGTGTTGCTTTAAATTGGACACGGGCTCCGATGTGTCTATCGTGAATTCTAATTTAGTAGGGAAGTCGCAATGTCAAAGGTTGTCGAGAAAGCCGAGATTGAGATATCCTACGGGTGAGGAAGTTCCGGTTCAGTTAGAATGTGTGGCTCGGGTAGTTGTAGGGGGACATTTTTTAAATACGCCTTCTTACGTGGCGAATATACTTGATGAATGTATTCTAGGGTTGGACTTCTTCAGGAAGACAGGTCTGAGCAGGGCGTTGAAGTCGCTCTTTGTTGCTCCCTCGAATGAGTCAAAAATGTCTTGTTGTCGGGTGTGTGACACTTTCGGGGAAATTCCGGCTAATCTAAAAGATTTTTATGAGCGGAATTCTGTTGATCTAAATGAAGTGCAGAAAGATATTTTTGCTAAGTTCGTGATTGAATTTCAGGATATCTTCTCTGATCAGATCGTGGCTGGGAACTGTGATGTTCTGCAGCATGAGATAAATCTTCAGGATCCACGCCCGATAAAGCAAGCTCCGAGGAGGATCCCGGTAGGAATGCGGGCTGAGGTGGAAAGGATTCTTCAAGAAATGAAGAATCAGGGAGTCATTGAAGAGTCTTTTGGCCCGTGGGTTTCTCCGGCGGTTATTGTAAAGAAAAAGGACGGCTCTTTGTGGTTCTCTGTGGATTATCGCAAATTAAATGCGGTTACGATCAAGGATTCTTTTTTTCTTCTTAGAGTAGATGATCTTCTAGATCAGTTGTTCGGGAACGAATGGTTCTTTACTCTGGATATGAAAAGTGGTGAAGATTCGGCCAAAGGATAGGGAAAAAACTGCTTTTTCGGTAGGCAATGGGCTGTGGCAATTCACGGTAATACTTTTTGGCTTGTGCAACGCTCCGGCCACGTTTGAGCGCTCGATGGAGCGGGTTCCCTAGCAGTTGTTGACTAAGATTTGTTTGGTTTATCTGGATGACATCGTTGTGTTTGGTAAATCTTTTGAGGAAGAAGTAACTAATTTGAAGAAAGTTTTTCTGAGACTCAGGGCGGCTAATTTGAAACTTAATCCTAAGAAATGCAATTTGTTTAAGAAACAGGTAAAATATCTTGGCCATGTGATTTCAGCTGAAGTGATCTCGACGGATCCGGAGAAAATTACAGCTGTGAGGGAGTAGCCTGTTACACAGAATAAAAAGCAGGTTTGCAGTTTTCTGGGATGTTGCTCTTATTATCGCAAATTTGTTAAAGGTTTTTCTTTGATAGCAAAGCCCCTATTTACTTTGACTGAAAATCAGGTAAAGTTTGTCTGGATTGAGCAATGTCAGGAGGCGTTTGCATATCTTAAGCAGACGTTGTCTTCTCCTCCTGTGCTCTCTTTTCTTCTTGAAGAAGGAGAGTTAATTCTGGACACTGATGCTTCTGGCCATGGTGTTGGTGCGGTTTTGTCGCAGGTTCAGCGAGGGACGGAGAAGGTCATCGCTTATTATAGTTGGGTATTGAATAAGGCTGAGAGGAATTATTGTGTTACTCGGCGCGAGTTATTGGCTATGGTTGATTCAATAAGATCTTTCCATCACTATCTGTATGGGCGGAAATTTTGGGTTTACACTGATCATGCGTCCCTTAGATGGTTGATGTCTTTTAGAGATTTGGAGGGTCAGTTAGCTCGTTGGGCGGAGAGACTTCACCAATATGACTTTGAGATAGCTCATCGGAGTGGTCGAGCGCATGGAAACGCGGATGGGCTTTCCAGGCGACCTTGTGCGGAGTCTTGCTGTAAATATTGTTCTAAGGTTGAGGGCAGAGACGCCTTGAAGCAGGAGGAACGAGTAGCTCGGATAGTTTTCGAAGATTTTGCGTCTGAAGAATGGCGAAAGGAACAGTTGGAAGATCAGGCCGTATCGATTATTTTACAGGGAAAAGAAAAAGGTTGTCGTCCCTCTTGTGATAAGGTGTCCGCTAAAGGCCCTTCTTCGAGGATCTACTGGTCTCATTAGGACGCTTTAGTTGTTTTGGATGGATTTCTGCATAAGAGGTGGGTAGCTCCGAATTTAAAGTCGAGTTTTCTTCAGGTTATTGTTGCTCGGAAGAGAGTTGAACGAATTTTAGAAGAAGCCCATGATGCTCCTTCTGGGGGTCATTTTGGAATAAATAAAACGTTAGGAAAAATATGTAAGCGGTTTTATTGGGCTTCGTGCAAGAGGGATGTCGAGAATTGGTGTAGGTTTTGCAACGTTTGTGTAGCGAAACAAGGCCCTGCGGACAAGGGTAAATCTCCGTTGCAAGTTTTTAATGCCGGTGCGCCTTTTGAAAGGTTGCAAATGGACATTCTGGTTTCTTTTCCGGCGTCTTCTTCAGGTAATAAGTATCTCCTAGTGGTTGTAAATTGTATCTCTAAGTGGGTGGAGGCTTTTCTTTTAAAGAATATTAGGACGTTGACTGTGGCCGAGGTTTTTGTCAATCAGATAGTTTCTAGATATGAGGTTCCGTTGGAATTACATACGGATCAGGGTAAGAATTTTGAATCTCGACTTTTTCAGGAATTGTCGTGGTTGTTAGGAATGAAGAAGACAAGGACTACTGCTCTTCATCCACAGTCTGATGGACAGGTCGAAAGACAGCATCAGACGATTTTGCAGTATTTGTCTAAGTTTGTTGACGAAAATCAAAGGAATTGGGATCGTTAGGTTTCGATGTTTCTTTTTGCTTACAGATCTTCTAAGCATGAGGCTACGGGGGTTACTCCTGCTACATTGTATTTCGGGCGTGATTTGCGTCTGCCATTAGATTTGTTACGGGGCTCTCCGCCGAATTATTGTTCAGATTCTTTAGAAGATTATATTCGTGAGTTAGAGTCGAAATTGGAGGAGGTTCATCAGGATGTTAGGGAGCGTTTAGAGATGAAGTCAAACAAAACAAAAATGCCGTACGATTTACCTTTTTTGCTCCGAGACTGGTCCATATATGGACCAGCAAGAAAAACGAACATAATAGATGTTTATAAGGTCAATTTAATGCACTAAATTTAGGAAAACAATTGAAAAAAATCCTGGTTACTTCTTTGACCTTCAAAATTAACTTTGAAGGGGGGGTAGCAGATTATTATTAACTTTTTCAGCTAAAATGCGAGGTCAATTTTAAAGGAAAAATCCCCGGAGCGAAAAGATTAAAAGCTAGACACGTTCTTTTTGACGTTGGGCAAAAAGTCTGGTTCTTTAATCCTCGCAGGAGCAAAGGAAAACTCCCTAAGTTGCAGAAAAATTGGGAAGGGCCTTTCTAGTTGTTAAACACTTAAGTGACGTAGTTTATTGTATTTGTCGCTCAGATAGACACAGGAATAGAGTCGTACACGCTGATAGGCTGGCTTCGTTTTTCGAGAGGTGGAAACACACGTCGGAGCCCTGTGAGAATTAGTGGGTGTTTGTTTTTTTTTGTTTAAGATGTTACGGATATTCGTTTTTGTTGTTGTGTTAATTGAGCTTGGTTACTGATTTTCTTTTCTTTAATTCTAGCGTTTACTCTGTTGCTATCCCGAATCTTTCCGTTTCGTCGTTGGACGTCGGGGGATTGTTGCTTCGCATCCAGTCGTCGCCAGATCTTCGTGTTTTGAACGCCGCTAGAAGTCCGCCTTACTCACGGTTTTGAGCGTGGTTTTCCGTGAGTCTTGGGGCAAATGCCGAGGCGGGGACTTGGGGTGTCCTTTCGGACGATGGGTCCACGTGAGTTTTCCTCCCCCTTGTCCAAAGTCGGAAGAATTTTATGGACGAAATTGCTCCAAAGGGGATTCTCGGTCAAGAGGTTCTCCGGTCAACTGGCTTATTTATTCCAGGACAGCAGTCTGGAAGAGAGCGGGAAAATTGACTTCTGTTGGATCATCGGGACGATGATCTAGAAGAGAGAGGGGGCAGTGTTGCGAGATGCGGCGCGTGTCGTCCACATGGTATAAGAAGATGTTCGTAGAACAATCGATCGCTCTAGAGGCTTTTGTTCGGGTAGCAACGGGGTTGTTTACGGCGAGGTTCAAAGAAGAGTGAGCCGCCGGATTCGGAATCGTCGACAGGCTGGATCATCGGCTCAAGATTTCTTTACGTTTTCCGTGGCCTTTTGTAACGCGTTCT
>NW_018022513.1:0-2196 GCF_002006095.1 Pseudomyrmex gracilis | reverse complement strand
TGTTCTCTTACTTTTTGTAGTCATTCACTACTTGACTGCACTTTCTTGCTTACTCATTTGTTTATTTACATGTTTTGCTGTGATATATTGGGTTGGTGAAAAAGTTCTGCAGATTTTTAATATATAAAAGTTAACATAAAATTGATATTTATAAAAATTAATTTATTCCACAATGTATTGACCGTCTTGATCTAGAACTTGTTGCCAACGTTTCGGTAGGACCTTGATGCCGCTCTCGTAAAACTCTTGGGACTTGTGGGCGAAAAAATTAACGAGGTGATTTTGGATGGCCATTGAGTCAAATTGATGACCGTCAACATTGTTTTGCAGCGAGCGGAACAAGTTATAATCAGACGGTGCAAGGTCCGGCGAATATGGTGGGTGCTGCATCATTTCCCAGCCAAAGGTTTTCAATTTTTTTTCACGATCAAAGATGTATGTGGTCGAGCGTTGTCATGATAGAAAATCACACCTTTTTTATTCGACAATTCTGGCCGCTTCTCTTGCACTACCTTGCGGAATTTGTCGAGCTGAGCGCAATATTTCTTCAAATCTATTGTTTGGCCCTGCGGGAGCAGCTCGAACTACAGCACTCCTTTATAGTCCCACCTAATAAATAGCATTACTTTCTGTGGATGCAAATTAGGTTTTGCCACCGTTTGTAAAGACTCGCCCGGACCGCACTACAACTTCCGCCGCTTAATGTTGTTGTAGACAACCCATTTCTCGTCTCCAGTGATGATCCGTTTCAGAAATGGGTCTAGAGAATTTTGTTTCAGGAGAAATTCACACACTAAAATCCGATCCATGATGTTCTTTTTGCTTAGTTCGTGCGGCATCCATACATCAAGCTTTTTCACAATGCCAAGCTTTTTCAATTGATCCATAACGGTTGTATGATGAATGCCGAAGCGCTTCGCAATCTCTCGAGTCGTTAAGTGTCGATCACTCTTTACTGTAGCCAGAAGTTATCGTCGTCAACAGAATTTGGCCGTCTAGAGCGTGGTGCTTCTTGGAGGTTAAATTCTCCGGAACGGAAGCGAGCAAACCATCTTTTGCATGTGTCTGCGCTTAAGGCCGAGGCACCATACATGGCGCAAATTTCGCTCTTAGCGTCCGTCGCTTTATATCCTTTACGGAATAAAAAAAGCAAAATATGGCGAAAATGCAATTTTTGATCTTCCATTTTAGTTGTATGCCGTACACGCAAAACACGTCCGACCAAAACAAACACTTCTGCCAAATGTCAAGCGTAGTGTGACTTGTCAAAATATGTGCGGCAGACTGACATTTGAAAGACACGCGATAATTATTTTTTGACATTAGTGTCATCTATTAAAAAATCCGCAGAACTTTTCCACCAACCCAATATATCATGAAAAAGTGATATATATACACACTTATGTTGGTTTTTTGACCTATCTAGTTTATCTTTCTCTTTCTCTTTTTTTTGTTTCTCTCAATCACTTACTCTCTTACTCTGCATTTAGCTTTTTCACAGACTAACATCTTACCTCATAATAGCTTACACAAGTAAATAACCTGACTATCAGTAGCTTACTTAATACATACGCAGTAACCTGTTAAGTTTTTAATAATAATTGTACTATTTTCAGCAAATTAATAATGCGGTGCGCAAAGCGGTAGGTTGCGAAAAATTGAATAAACAATTAGAAAAAGCTGTCACTGAGGCGTTGACTTCATCATCAAGAACGATTCACATGTGTCGATGTCCACACCGACCATTCCGTCGGCATACATGTTTGCCCCATCCGGATGTATATCAGCATCGCCTGCACAACAAAGTTACGTCGTGCCCGTGTTGCCTGCACAACCAGGTTATGTGCCCATGCCGTTTGCACCACCAGGTTACGTTCCTATGCCGCCTGCATCACCAGGTTACGTTTCCGCGCCGCCTGCATTATCGAGATATATGCCGTCTGCATTTCTCGAATATGTGTCGCCTTATCCTAGAAAAACATATTTTTTAAAAAAAACCACTTGGTTTCATGCGTTAATGAAAATCCATTTTATTATAAAAGGTTTTACTTTGCTGTTTTTTTTTAATTTTTATTGTAATCTCATAAGTATAAGAAAATATTATATAGATATGTATGAATATTGTGACGTGACACTTTTCACGTCCGTCACAAGGTCATAATTTTGGCCGGCACGAGAGGCGATGGGCTCGCGTCT
>NW_018022512.1:17269-21335 GCF_002006095.1 Pseudomyrmex gracilis | reverse complement strand
TAACTATCGACGACTAAATGTGAAAGCATTGACCATATTTTTTTCATCAAAATAAATAAGTCAAGTAATATCAAGATGTGTCGAAAATTAGTTTATTTTTATGTAATTACTTATTATTACTTTACAGGAAGAATAGCATAAAATAAGAAGAAAAATTTATAAACATTACATATATGAATCATGTATATGTATATTATATATATTATATGCTGTTTATAATAGCTCCTCCCATTTTGTTGCTACGGCGTGAGCGCGCGAGACACTAAGCTGTCATTACACACGTGGGTGCACGTTCATTCGCGGATATTTATTAATTAACATTTTGTTTAATATTGCGAATCTTGCAAAATGGTATAAGACTTTTTGACTGAGAATAACAATATCTGTTTACTTATTTATATATATACGTATTTATTTATTTCTTTATATTATTTGGCTATTTATATTTATATTTGTTTATTTCGTTTATTACTTAGATATTTCTATTCTATTGCGATAGAAAGAATATGTTCCTTCCGTAGTTAGTTGAGGTTGTAAGTTTTCTCAAATAAAATTCCACTTATTGTGAATAGTTCAAACAAATACACGATTGATCGTTGAAACATAAAAAATATTTATTTTTAAATCGAACGAGAAAACGTTGGTTTTCTCGCACTCATGATCTGAGTGTTATGTTCGATTTGTTTCATTCAATTATTATTACTGAAATATTTCCTCAATTACGTGCTGGACGGCTCACTTTAATTTTTAGGCCACATACTGTGTATGCGAATTGTTTTGTCAGACTGTATGTCATCAATTTTTTTTTTTTTTTTTATTTATTTATTTATGTTTTATTTTTTGTCTATTTCTTTATTTCGATCCAAGTACAATAGCGATTATGTGTGCAAATGTTGAATTGTGAACAGTACGTAAACGTATGTTACCATCGCATATTCACATTCTTTTGTTTGTCATAGATACGATAACTCGCACGTACGTGCCTTTAGATTGTTTACCGGACTACTTTTAAGTTATTGGTGACAGATTGTCAATCGTTGAATTTTTTCATTTATTTGTCTTTGAACTGGCAAACGGTGCACATCACTGCGTGTAGTTCTTCAAAATAATGATATCGGACGAAGAAATTCAGGAGTTCGAGAGGTTAGAGCAGAACGATTTGTTCTCTAGCAACAATGATATCGACAAAATACAGTTATACGATTCAACTGTGTGAGTATGTAAACTGGTAGATTCTGTATGTCTGATTGTGTTGAATACTTTTGTTTTCTTTTTCTTATTATGTATTTGTCGCGTCGCTACAAACTTATTAAAAAATAATTCGTTTTCGTTTCGTTTTCTCGCTCGTTGTCTAATTAGTTTGATTAAGTGAGCAAATTTCTTTTATATTCTTCGAATAAACAGCAATGCTTATATTTTTCTATATTCACTGTAATGTGTTTGCTATTATAATACATTTGTATCGTTGTTCATTGGTATGTAATATTTATTCTGCTGTTTCGTTTTCAGGTTTACAAAATTCTTATATTCTTTCTCATTTATTATCTTATATTTTTTCTCATTTCGGAAAAAAATCACTACACATATATGTTATTTATGCTTATTTGTTCAATTTACATAGTATAAAAGTTTTTCTATTTTCTTTATTTGTAGTGAAATACATTTTCTCATGTAGGAGAATGTAAATTTATATGTTATAACATTTTCAAACTTCACTACTTTGTGTCAGGTTGATCGAAGAGTCTTTTCGTATTTTTTGCAAGTATGGCAACTGGAAATGCAAAAAGATTTTCTGATATATGTTTATTTGTTTAGAGTAGAATAGGGTACATTGACGGTANTGAATCCTCTAAAAGTGTAGGGAGTGATCAACAATATACTGTATTTAAATTCTATTTAAATAACAATAACGGAAGAAGAATTCAGATAATGGCGTGGAATGACTTAATCGACGATGTGGAACATAAAATTCAATGTAATTTTGTAAGTTACTTTATATATATTCACATGTATATTTTCACGTGACGGAGATTGCATTATTATTATTTACATGGTCTTATTTATATGTTAAACGTTGTTGTTAAAAATTGCATCAAACGTTTTAAATTGTTGTAGTAAGATAAAACTTTGAAAAACACTTTTCACTTACTATTATCAGGTAGATTTTATAAATCAAATTATATACTTCTTTATATTCGTTTTCTTGGTATATTGATATATTCTTATATTCTTATATTNTCATAGTTTTATATTGGTATATTCGTGTGTATTCTTATATTCTTGTTTCATATATATTTGTTGTTTATTAAAATTTTTTTCGCAGATCGTTCGTTTGGATGGCGCGCAAGCGAGGCCGCCTAAATTATCACGATTTAATAACGGCAATGTGCCGTTTGAATTGCAAGTACAAAACAACATAATAATTTCGGTGTTAGGAAAATACGAGCCAACGCAAACGTCAAATGAAACACCCCAACTTATTCAATTAAATGAAGTACTAAACACACGTAAACGTATAAGTAAGTGTGTGACTACTTAATAATTGTTCAATTTCGTAATTCGAAAATGTAATATCAGTTTATTTTATGTTTTTTTGTTTTTATTCAGACAGTTTATTTTTTATATTTTGACAGAATATATAAACAATTATGTGCGTGTTCTGTGCATTTCACGACTTTATGAAAAACTTATGAGTTTACATTTCTTTGGTTATTTATAAACGAAATCATATTTACAGTAATAATAATAATAAAATAAAATTAATTAATCAAAAGACCAATGCGAGCAGTAAAATACAAGATGACCGTGTATGAGAAATAATCTTTATTAAATTAATAGACGTTTCGGTCCATGGATTCGGATCTTCTTGAGTAAAATAACAATAATTGCAGATAAAACACTCGTTAGTTCACAGCATCCTTTAAACAATTGAGCACAACAAACTGTCTAATAAGATATTTAAGAAAGAAAACCGTGTATTCACTGTTTTGTTTCTTTATTCACGTTTCTGTAAAGCGATATTTCCGTTAATAATACTCAAAAATGTTTGAAAAATAAGTTGTTTGGTTCAAATTGATACATGTTCTGGAATTTTCTTTTTTTTTAAATTAGTATTTCAAAATTTTAAGATCATCATTGTTTTTTTAAACAAGAGTACATATTTTTATTATTATTAGCGTAATAGCTAAGATCAAAACAAATTCAACAATCTATAATACCTTCACGTAATCTTAAGTACGACAAATTCAAACTTTTTTCTAGAAATGGGCAGGAAAACTACAATAGAGAGTTTAATAATGGAACATTCATTATAATACATGTTCAAAATAATATTTTTGACTTTTAAACATGTGTTAATTCAATAATGGAAAAGAAAATTATGAAAATTCTCTCTTTAATAAAACGTAGCCAAGTATATTCATATTATGGTTCTCTCGATAGGTATCAGGTTATTTTGATATGATGTTTTTCTATAAAGCTTTATCAAAGAGAAAGTTTTCATAATTTTTGTTTCAATAATTGAATTAACAGATGTTTAAAAGTCAATAAAAATAATTTTGAACATATATTACAATAAATATTTCATTAAATTTTCTATTATAGTTTCATTATTCACGCTTATTTTTAAAAGAGGTTAAATTTGTCGTAAGGTCACTTGAAGATCATAGTATTATAGATCGTTGGATTTGTCTTACTCTCAACTATTACAGTATAATAATAAACATATGTAATCCCATTTAAACAAACATCGATGANCTTAAAAAATAATGATCTTAAAAAAAAGAAACTTCCATAACATGTATCCCTTCAAACCAATTTATTTCTTAAGCATTTTTGCATATCATTAACGGTAACTAAAATATCGCCTTGTAACAGAGTTACTGAGACACTCTCTCTCTCTTTCTCTCTCTCTCTCTTTCTCTCTCTCTCTCTCTTTCTCTCTCTCTCTCTCTCTCTCTCTCTCTCTCTCTCTCTCTACTCCGAGAGCTTCTGTTCCATTGCTATTAACTCCGAATTATCTCCGAAGAGTCACTCTCTCTCTCTCTCTCTCTCTCTCTCGCACGCG
>NW_018022512.1:12276-17244 GCF_002006095.1 Pseudomyrmex gracilis | reverse complement strand
TTTTTTTTTTTTTTTTATACGAGGGGAAATGCGTTATGCACCCCCGCCCTCTGGGGATTTGGGCGGGGAGTGTGGGACTCGCATCCACTAAAATTCCTCGATGGCCTCCGCCGGACTCGATGGGGGAGCCTGTGGCAGCCAGAAGGCTATTACATCTCCAGGCCCCCCCTAGTCCAAGACTTGTCCCCAAAGGACAACGCCCCCTATCGCCGTCGCCTTTGGGGTTGCGGCAGGAGGAGGGGGTCATAGCCGTCCTCAAGCCGCCCCTCCCTGAGGACTTGTGCAATGGCAAGGCAAGTTCCCCAACTTGTCCCACCAAGTCCCCGCCCCCCGTGACCGAAGTCAGGGGAGGTCAATGCAGTTTTTCGCACCCCTTACCCGAGACCAAGCAGCCCCTTGACGGAGGCTGGGTCCGGGGGTCACGTCCGAGTCGTAACCCCTCTACCCCGAGCGCGGGAACTGCCTCCAAGCCGAGCTTATTTGCTCGACTTGGAGGACTTAGGTCCCGGCTTCTGTCTTCCCGGTAAAGGGGAGGCTGACTTGCCTCCCCTCTGCCGCTCGGGGGAGGGCTCCTTAGTGGAGCCCCCCCTGAACCCGACGCTGTTTGCGCCGCACCTTTCATCGCCCGGGAGCCAGCGATCTTACGGTCTCTGGTCCCGGACGCCTTTCTTTTGGGGAGAGGGGCAGGCACCACGCCGTCTCCATTCCCCTTTTCCCCGGTCTCCGGCTGTTCCCGGGGACCGGGAGGCTTTTTGCTTGGGGCGGAGGCCCCAGTGGCCTTCCCCCTTTCTCCCACGGCGGGCTCTGCGCTCTCGGAGGGGGCGGACGCGGGAGGGATCTNCTCCCGCTCCTCGCCCTCCTCCTGCCACAGCCGGGCCAGGCTCTCCACCGGGGAGAGGAGGTATACCCCCTCTCCGTCCTCCTCCTAGCCGGAGGAGTCGCCGGCGGACCCGGCACTGCGGGCCCGCCGCTTCCTCCTTTTTTTTGAGGATGGGACAGGCTTTGTCCCCTCCCCACCTTCCTTGCCACTGGGTGGCAGCGGAGGCGCCAAAACTCCGGCGCCCCGCCTGGTGGCTGTTGTCCTTTTTGGGATGGGGGCGCAACTTGCGCCGCCCATCCGGTGGTTCGGTTTTTCGGTCTACACCGGAGCATTTGCGTGCCACGTGCCCGTACTCGAGGCACCGGTAGCACTGCATACGCCGTGCCGCCAGTGCCTCGACGGGGAAGCTGAATCACCCCACCTCTACCCTTTTCGCCCCTACTACCCGCCGGGCCGCCCTCAAGGGCATTTGGGCCCACAAGGTCCCGTACCCGACGGGAGAGAAGCGAACCAGCCCAGTGCGAACCTCACTAAGCTGGCATCCACCTGCCGCCGCTAATGCGGCGGCAATGTCCTCCGCGGAGAAGGGGGGCATCACGTCCCGCACGCGGACTTCCGCGTGTTTAATGGGACGGGTGAACTTCACCCCCTCTTCGCCCTGAAACACTTTTGACACCCTCTCTACGAGGGCGTCGGCCTTCTCCGCTTCTCCAGGCCCGGGTACCTGGAGGAGCATGCCACCGTTGACCGCCCGTTTTATCCGGAGGCCGGAAATCCCGACCTCCTTCAAATCAACGGCGGCCGCTGCCTTCCTCATAGCATCGGCATAACTGCCGCCCTCCCCCACGGTAAGGAGGACGGCAGCCCCAGTGGGGACTCTGCCGAGCTTTGCCCTTTCCGCCGCCCCGGAGCGCAGATTCGCGCCTACGGGAACCGCGGGAGGGCGCCGTTTTTCTTCGAGAGGGGAAGGTTCTTTCCCCCTCCTACGCGCCCTGCGCCCCACCACCGTCGCCCATGTGGTCGGGGCGGGATCGGCGGGAGGTGCGCCAGAGGTCTGAGAGGCGAGCTCTCTCCTGATGAGAGAGACGATTCGCTCCTCCATGGCCTCCCCGATTTTGTCCGCCAAAAGGCGGACACACCTGTCTTCCGGGAGGTCCAGAGGGGAGCCCTCCTTTAGGGGCTCAGAAGCCCCATCCTCTGTTTAAATCCTTCGAGAGTCCGTCTTCGGCGGCGGGGTCGTCGCCGTCGTCGCATGCGGGGCGAACGCAGGTCCACCGACCTGCGTCCCGCAGTGCGCCGTCTCTTTTCTCGACGGGCCTACGAGGAAAAATCTCTTTTTGTAGGCCTCGTCGAGCATTTTCCGCATTTTCTTGTAGCGGGAGGACAAAATCCACCCCGACTTCTTACTTATGCGGAGCTTTTGCTCCAGGGTCCTGACGCGCTCACAGATGAGGCCCGGCCAGCTCCGGCCTCGCTGCCTCCCCCGGTATATACGCGAGGGCAACAATGCCCTGTCTCTGTCTCTGTCTCTGTCTCTCTCTCTCTCTCTTTCTCTCTCTCTCTCTCTCTCTCTCTCTCTCTCTTTCTCTCTCGTCTTTGTTTTTTTCACTTAGTAGTATATTTACTCATACGTACAAATTCATTCATTTATTTTCATTCATTCCGCACAACACATATTTCTAACTCGGAATCAAATTTTGTTTATTATTTCTTGTGTTAGTTGAAAGTGTTAGTTCAAAGTCATTAGCGAGTAATAAGAAATATAACAAGTAAATAAATATACGTTTCTGTTGACTGAACATAATTAAAGCAATACAGTTTAATAAGAAAATGATTAAAAATCAATCTTCCAAAAAAACTCAAGGTATAAATTTATACACGTTAACATTATAATATACACACTTTCTACACATTATTACGCTTAGTGTCATTGAACATATAGGAAATGTAGTCAACGGCATGCTTCTCAATGATCTGCAAAATATATAAAAAACTATAAATTATTTATTTTTAATATAGATAAAGTTCACCATTTGAAAATGAAAAAAAAAAATAAAATTCAAAGTATAAAAGAAGCACATAATGAAGAAGTAAACCATACTATCACAGAAACGTCATCAAGTGATGTACTAAACTTGCAATCAAATAAAGCAGTTGGGTAAGATTGAATTTCCTTTTCTTCTCTTTTTATTTCTTTTTTCTCTTTTTTCTTTTTCTCACTTCTTATAGAACTTTTGAAACACTCGTTTTTTCATAATATTTTATATCTTTCTTTTTTTTACTATAATCTACTATTTTTATAATACCTTATATTCTTATATTGAAAACAATGTAAAATCTTAACTTATAAAGGAAAACTAAAAAAATAAGATATTTTTAGAAAACTAATTACATATTATAAAAGTTTTTTTAATTTCGAAAGTCACATTTAAACATATATTTATTATTTTTTTAAATAAATAAAACCAGATATAAGTCAAAAGTGATATATTTTTGACAAAAAAGAATATATTACAAAAATCAATTTCGTGTTGATTGCTCGTGTATTAATATTTATCTTCTTATATTGTTTTTAAATTAAATTGTTTCTTACATGTTGTTCTTCATTGGATTAGTTTAAAATTATTTCACAAATAAAATTACTAGGTTAATCTAAAAATTATTCTAATGTTAATATTTTTGATATTAATTAAAATTATTATACCATTCATTATTCTAACATTACTATGTTTAGTAATTATTAATATTAACTAATAAAATAATGTAGTTTCTTAGTACGCGATATAAACATATACGAATATATCATTAACTCTATTTAATATTAGTGTGATTTAATTTATCTTGGTTTAAAAATAATCTAATATAATATTAGTTAGTGTCTCAAGTTTGTTTCATATTAATTTAAATTAATATTAAACAAATTGACTCAATTATTACTTACTTATTATATAAATTTACTTCAATATTAAATTAGTTTGCTGTCAATGTAATATTATTCAATTTAATATTAATTTACTTCAATATTTAATTTAATTTTTTTATTTAACGTAACTATTTATTAATATATTATTAGTGTAGTTTATTTCTTTTATTTTAATAACAGTTTAAAACTAAAAACTAAATTTAATTTTAATCTTATTTTTAGGTAGTAAACATTACTATTAACTTAATAATTCAAGTCAAAATTAATTTTCAATTATTATAGTATTTCTTCAATCAAAAGTAAAATCAAATTGAAAACAATAAGTCAAGTTAAAGTGAATTTCAATCACGTCAAAATCAGTTTTTTATTTAATTAATTCAAAGGTAAAATTTAATAATTTTTATCATCTAATTTAAAGCTAATTTTTCTCATTTCATAATTTAAGTCAAAATTAATTTCAATTCAATAATTCAAAATTAACGTCAATTTCAATCAAAGTCAAACTATCAAAATTAAACTTAAGTTTAATCAAATAATCCAAAGCCAATTTTAATACAAATATTCAAAATTCCTGTCAATTTTAATTATATAATTCAAATTCCAGCCAATTTCAATTCAAGAATCCAAAATCAGTTTCACTTCAATCCAAAGTCAATGTTAATTTCAAGCCAATAATCCAAATCAATGCTAATCCAACAATCAAAAATCGAAATTAATTTTAGTCAAATAATCCAAAGCCAATTTTAATCCAATAATTCACAATTAATGTCAAATTTAATTATATAATTCAATTTCATACCAACTTTAATTCAAGAATTCAAACTCACTTTCAATTCAATAGTCTAAATTAATAACACTTTTAATGTAGCAAACCATAATTAAAACCAGTTTTAATCAAATAATTAAAACAAATAATAAGTAATTAGATAAATATATAATAATAATCACATTTTAAAATATGTAATAATTAAATATTATAAATATGTAATAATAATAAGCACAAAATATATAATTGAAAATAATTTGTTATGTTTTCCTTTTTATTTTATCTTTATTAAGGTAGTTAGTGAGCCTCAGTGGAGCTCATCCACTTGTACTTGTGGCGTACCAACAAGTAAGTGTAGAAAGTAAAGAAAAAATTGAGCACCACTGACACGCACACACAGAGTTCAGCATATATAAAAATAAAAAAAAATAAAAATAAAAAATAAAAATAAAAATAAAA
>NW_018022512.1:8449-11561 GCF_002006095.1 Pseudomyrmex gracilis | reverse complement strand
TTAGTACGTAGTTCCTGCATATCTCGCTACGCGGCAGCACAACACAAAATTCAAATGTAGGTACATACTCAACACACCTCCTTACATTTGTATTTCTACACTTAAGTTTTGACTCTCATCATTTCCCTGAACTTTTCAAACTTTGACCTGCTTAATGACTTTGTAAATATGTCTGCCACATTATGTTCGAAATCCACCTTAACTACATCAATAACTTTGTTTAAATAGTTTTCATTTACAAAATGGTAATGTACCTCAATATGTTTTGAGTTTTTTGAAAAATTCCCATTTTTAGCAATAAGTAGCGCTCCTGAATTATCCTCATATACTTTAACGGGATCTTTTAACTTTACACCAAATGTTTCAAGTATACCACGTACAAAATTTATCTCAGTTACAGCTTCAGATAAAGCTACATATTCCGCAAACGTAGAAGACTTAGTTACTGAACTTTGTTTGTGTGTTTTCCAAACTACCGCATTCCCGAACAGCCTTATAACAAAACCTGAAGTAGACTTTCTATCTATCGTGTCACCTGCCCAGTCAGCGTTTACAAAACAATCTAGAATATTGACATTTCCATTACTTAAATAGGTTAGCTTTAAGTCTTTTGTTAAATATAAGTACTTTAATATTCTGATTGCATACTTAAAATGAGTTTCGTTGTAACAATTTTGAAACCTGCTTAAGTAGTTTACACTATAAGAGATATCAGGTCTAGTTCCTGAACTTATATATATAGAAGTTCGCCAATCAAATTTCTATATTTTACACTTGCATCCAATTCTTTTGCAGGTTCTAACTTTAAATTTGTTTCCATTGGAGTAGCGTATAGCTTTGCCTTTTCAATTTTATACTTCCTAGCTAAGTTTTCTATATNTCCTTTTTGGCTTAGAACCATAGTACTTGTGCCAACCTTACTTTGACAATCATACTCTATATCTATTCCTACATAACTTTTAACTTTTCCCATATCTTTCATTTTAAACTGACTTGACAACCTTTTTTTAACATTACAGATTGTTTTCTTATCCTTACAACAAATTACTAGATCATCAACAAAGAGTAAAATATACACAGATATTNCATTTTCATTCCTTGCATAGAGACAACAATCATATTTGCTTCTTTGAAAATTTAGCTTACATACGTATTCATTAAAACACTCATACCAACAACGCGGGCTTTCTTTTAACCCATACAATGCTTTCTGTAACTTATAAACTCTATCGCTACCATCCTGATAACCTGGCGGTTGTTTAACATAAATTTCAGACACTACTTGGCTGTTTAAGAACGCTGTTTTTACATCCATTTGTTCAATATATAAACCATTTTTACAACAATAGGACAACAATAATTTTAAAGTCTGCATTTTAAACACTGGTGAATACGTATTGTCAATTACATCCTTTTGTTGAAATCCTTTAACCACCAACCTTGCTTTAAAACTACCTTCTAACTTCTTCTTATAAATTCACTTTACATCTAAAAGTGTTTTACTTTCTGGTTTTCTGACTAGTTTCNAGGTCTTGTTTTTCTCTAAACTGTCAATTTCACTGTCCATTGCCATTTNCCACTGTTCAGCTTCGTTACTTGTTACCGCTTCTTCAAAGGTATCTGGTACAGTCGCGTTACAATAGTTTACACTGACGAACGGATACGCATATTGATCATCAAATCGAGTAGGAGCTTTTCTTTCTCTTATGGATCTTCTTAATGTTGGTTCAGCAGGTTTCTCTTGATCTTCTTGTTTATCATCGATTACTTCTTCAACGGTTTCTTCATATTCACTATCGTTTTCTGACCTACAATCACTATCTTTATTTTCTTCTTCATCGTCAAANCCAATATATTTTACACCTTGTTCTAGTATATCGACATGTCTAGCAACTATTACTTTATTTTTAACTAACACTCTGTATCCAACATCTGTATATCCTAGCAAGACTCTTAGCAAGACTCCTAGTTTGGCCTTTCTATCCCATTTCGACTTTCTTTTTTCTTCTGGTACTCGTATAAAAATTCTGCTTCCATATATACGTAGGTTTTTGACACATGGTTTTTCTCCAAAAAATATCTCATACGGTGTTTTTCTTTCTTCTGTATTTGCCAATGTTCGGTTTTTTAAATAAGCGGCAGCTTTTACTACTTCTGGCCAGAAACATCTGTCAACTTTTGCTTCTGCTAGCAAACATCTTGCTACATCCATAATTGACCTGTTAAATCTTTCCGCTGTTCCATTTAACTCATGTACGTATGNTGGACAAACATTCAAATAGATTCCTTTTTCTCTAGTAAATCTATAAATATTTGAGTTCAGATATTCTTTANCGTTGTCACATCTTAACTTTTTAATCGTTTTTCCGGTTAAATTCTCAACTTCGTTAACATATTCTACAAGACAATCATATACTTGGTCTTTAGACTTGATACAATACACTTTTGCTACCTTGCTGTAGTCATCAATAAATGAAAGAAAATATTTNTCTCCACGATATCCAGTAGTTGTATGAGGTCCATTTAGATCTGTATGCACTATATCTAATATCTCTTTTGCNCTTCTGCGGTTATTTTCGAATGGTAAATTATGCATTTTGTTTTTAATACATATTGCACACTTCATGAATTCAGATTCAAGTTTCTTTGGTACTCCTTCCAACAGTTCATTTTTACACAAAATGTTTAACTAATTAAAATTTACATGTCCAAGTGTGCGATGCCACCTTTCTTTTTCAGTTAATCCTTGTTTGTTTTTAGTTGTCACGTTTGCACATACCTCAGCACCATCACTACTCTGTTTGTGAACAAAACTTTTCATTTTATACAGACAATCTTCCTTTTTTGCTATGGCTATCAACTCATTATTTTGGTTATAAATTTTCGAAAAATTTCTTTGTGAGATAACCTTATTTGTATCAGTTACTTTGGCATAACTTATTAAGTTTGCTTCCATTTCTTTCACATAGAACACATTTGATAGTGTTACCTTTATTTTGTTATTATACACTGAAAACGAAGTATCAATACTACCATGATCAAAAAATAACCGGAATTTATTCATAAAAAGAAAAGTACATGTTTATTCTTCAAAATTCAAGTTGTCCCCTTC
>NW_018022512.1:0-7664 GCF_002006095.1 Pseudomyrmex gracilis | reverse complement strand
TGGTAGTATGTCCAACTTTTGTTGCTTGTAATATACGTCCATCTCCAACTTTCACATTTGCAGGTTTCTTTAAAATAATACACTTGTTAAAAAGCATGTCATTGTTTACAATATGGTTTGTACATCCACTGTCGAGTAGCCAATTAACCTCACTTATACCTGGCAGATTTTCTTTATTTAACTTGGGCGTATTTACTTTTATGCTGAAACAGTTTCCTGTAAGTGAGTTATTTTCTTGTCCTGTATTGACATTTCCACGTTGTCCACGTTGATTTCCACTTTTGTAATTTTGATACTGTCCTCGACTGTTTTGACAACTTCCGCGACCTCTTTGATACATTCCTCGTTTTTGATGTCCTCGATAACTGCTATTAGGACTCACCTGACGACAGTCTCTCTGAAAATGACCAATTTTTCCACACTTATAACAACTGTTGCCCTTTGACTCAACTGCTGCGAACACATTTGATTTTGTCACTGTCTCTTCACTATTATTTGTACTATTTTTTTCTTCAATCGATTTCAATTTTATTTTGCTTTTTAAATTTTCAACTGTTCTGTTTTCTTCGGTCAACACGTCAAGTAAATCACCAATATAACTGTACGATTTTGGTAGCGCTTTTAACATATAATTTAACTTCTCTTGTTCTTTTATTGTAGCACCAGCAGCCTTTAAATCATTTACAGCTTTCTCAAAATCATCAAAGAACTCTGACACTTCCGAGTAGTTTTTCAACTTTATGCTTTCCAAGCTGTTCCTGCACACAATTTGCAATGCTGTCGACTTATTCAGATACATCTGATCAAACTTTGCAATTATCTTGTACGAAGAGTCCAAATCGCTTCCGTATTCTAACTGCTTGTTCGTGATTGTACTATAGATATAATTTGTCACTTTCACGTCCATATCTTCCCACTCATCTGCTTTATCAGTGGTTATTTTTTCTCTTTTGACTACCGTTTTGCACTTCTTGTACTGTAAGAATTTTAGTAGTCGCTTTTTCTAATTTACATAATCTGAGCCATCGAACACTGGTATAACTATATCGTCACTCTTAACATATGACGCCATGTTGTATTGCGCGAATTCGCTTTCGTTTTCTTTTCACTAGTTATTTTTGTTTGATGCTAGTATACCTTTCACTTTAATAACCACGTTCTGCTACCATGAAAATAATTTGTTATGTTTTCCTTTTTATTTTATCTTTATTAAGTAATCTGATACTTGTATAATAATAAGAAAATATGATGTGTGGCAACACACAGTACACTAGCTTCTTTCTGTTTCTTAACTACAACGCTACTGCGTACACGCTACCTTCTTTAGTACGTAGTTCCTGCATATCTCGCTACGCGGCAGCACAACACAAAATTCAAATGTAGGTACATACTCAACAATAATAAATAATTAAACTCAATTTTAATTTAATAATTCTAGTTAAACTTAATTTTGAGTTAATAATCAAAAGTATAAGATTAAAATTAATTCAACAATTTACAATTAAAAAGTAATTTTGATTCAATAATCTAAAGTACTCAACGTAATTTTGACTAATATTAATTCAACAATTTTCAAGTAAATATGAATTTTGAGTCAATAATCTAAAGTAAACTGAATTGTAATTAAATAATAAAAATCAAGGTTAATTTTAATTCTCAGAAATCTAAAATCACAGATAATTTAATTTAATTGTTTTTTTTTCTTGATTTTTTTGTTCTCTTTAAGGTTTTTCGTTTCTTTCTTTTCTTTCTTCTTTTTTGCTTTTTTTCTTGTTTCTTTTCCTCTTTGTTTTTGTGTTGTCTTTTCTTTCTTTCTTGCTTATAAATTTTAAATGTGTGATTACTTAATCTGAAAGAAAGCTTCTTTGTAAAAAAGTTTTTTATGAAAGTAATTCTAAGTGGTATTATATACATACAGGTTTTCGTTTCAATAGGACTTGAACACTAACTGCTATCGTAAAAAGTAGTAGCAGACACCTGGACCTTTTCAATTATACTTCAGTATTACTTAAGTGCTAAAAATTTATTTCATTTTCCTTTAAGAATATAAAACACAATTCCGTTGAGTTTAATTTTACATTACAATTTTTCATAAACAAAGGCGTATTCACTTAAATGTTTTTAGAGTATTGTTTAGAGTATGTTCCACATAGAGAGATTATCGAACGCGTTACAATTTGTTCCAAAACCGATTTAGCATTTCGCATTATTTCCTTGTTTGGTTACTTACTTCCTCGCAATCGACGGATTCAAAGGATTTGGGAGAGGTTTGGATACTTCCCTCTCCATAGATTTTTGCAAGAACATGGGGACTTTCCCCTTCACAGGTCACGGGATCACTTACAGGTGAGGTTTGGTTACTTTCCCCACCAAAGATTTTGGAAGAGATAGAACAATGTTCCTCCTCAAGGATTTCAGGATCACTGCTAAGTTTACTTAACTCATAATTTTCTTTAAAATCATTTTTATACTTTGATTTTTTTTATCATTTCTTCTTTTATTTTTATCTTCCTTGTTAGGCAGACTTAAAAATTCCCTACGTTCGTTTTTAATAAGATTGCCGCCACACAAAATATTTTGGCTGTTGTGGCGTAAACACTCGTAAGCGCGAGTCTCATTCGGTGTTACGTGAGAGAGCTCGCGCGTGTCTAAGTCACATTCGGAGTCTGTCTCGCACGGATTTAATAGTTCACTCAAGGGTTTAAGACGCAAGGTCGGCACTCGGACTTCGACCTCGTCGTCACGTGTGCTTATGACATTCAAATAGGCTTTCCCGGATACGTTCTCTACTATAGTATCCCCTAAATAAATGCCATGCACTAGTTTTAACCTTGATAAATATCCGACTTTGATTTCGGGATTTTTGATTCTAACGTAAAACAAAGATTCTGTTCGCGGCGGGACTACTACAGTTTCTTGAAAAGAAAAAGGTATTTTAATCCCGGAAACATCTAGGTGTCCCTGTGCCTAGTCTATATTTGTAGGACGTTGATTGAAAAAGTCATTCCCGAGTATGCCCGACTGCGATATCGGGAAATCGTTTGACACGATATGAAATTTTACGGGTATCTCAAATGCTGACAGTAATACTTCTCCGTAAGTATACACCGGATGACTGTTTATACCGCACAATTTTAAAATGTTAGACCGGTTAATCTCTATATCTTCGGGTACGAATCTTTCTTTAATAACGTTCGGTCCGGAGCCCGTATCTAGTAACAAGGTTACAAACGGAACAGAATCAGCTATTTTTATTTGCACCATAGGTAAGCGACCGTGTCTGTCAAGATTTATTGTTACCGGATGTACGTCAGTTTCGCGACTGTCTACTTTGGCGCGGGGCCGGCCGGTGTGGTAAGGTGTGAATCGCGTTCGGTCCCCTGTGACACACTTATCTTCGAGGGGCCGTTGAAGTTTTCCTGATTAATTTCTTTCCTACGATTGTTGCTTGCTATACGTAATTTACAACTTTCCAAGAAATGTCCCGGTTCTTTACAATATCGGCAAAAACCGCCGCTGGTTGTTCGAGACTGATTTGCGCGGAATTCTTTAGCCGTGTGACCGTAATTATTGCAAATTTGACAAACTATTCNAGGCTGACGCGATTGTTCGCGTTGTTTGTTCTGTTTTTTCCAACACTTGGTAGCTGAATGACCGGTTCTATCGCACCATTGGCAAACCACCGACGGTTTACTATTACTTTGTCTCGAGCTCTTATTTGACTGACAATCTTTTGCATTATGACCTGCTCTCGAACACAACTGGCAAACAACGCGAGTTTCTTGTACAACGTTTATATTTTGACGCGCTTGCGGTTCTGGGAGACGACATTTTTTAGCACTATGACCTCGTTTTTTGCAAATTTGGCAAACTAAGATCTCAGGCCCTAAATCAACGCGTTTATCTTGGAAAAATAGCCCGAGTTTTCGGCAGTTTCTTGCTGCATGACCCTCCTTGTAACAAACCTGGCAAATTTCTTGTTTACTATTAAAAATTTTTGCTTTATTAACGCTCAAGTTCCCGTGATTGCCTTGCCGTATGTCGTTTATTGTTTGCAACTCTCTTTCTATTCGTAGTGCATCGGCCACCGTTTCATGAACATTCAGGTTTCGAGAAATCCTCTGTTTGATTTCTGGTTTCAACCCCCGTATGAAACATTTGCACATGTCTTTTTCTAATTCCGCCTTCACACTTTGATTATGCAACTCCTCGTTAGTACCCTGATATGCTTTTAATATCCGCTTTCTCAGTGATTTTACTCTATTTGCGTACGTAATCACGTCTTCGTTGCCCTTTTGATAAACGCACCCCAGCTCCCCCTGTAACTGATACACGCTTTTAAAAGAGCCATACACTCGTTTTAAAAACTTTGTTAGTTGCGCGATATTGTCGAAGTTTTCGTCTTGTATAGTACGACAAGCTTCACCTACGATACGAGTTCTTATAACTTTTGTAAACTGACTCTCGATTTCTTTTGGAAGCATGGACTTTGCTTCTTCGCACCCTTCAATGAAATAACTAATTGGAATATTTGTTCCATCAAAGAAGGGCACGGCCTCCACTGCGTATTTGAGAGTGGCAAAAAGATTAGATGCTGGATGAGTCATGATTTCAAACTTTGCACTATCTAAATCTAGCAAATCGCTACTATCACCGGGTATTATCAATGTATTATTTTCTATAATTCTATAATAATATAATTCTAACTCACCAACAAAAGAAACAGAAGGATTAACGATAGTTTCGTCAATGACTGTGTCACTGAATCTTGATATTCTTGCTACCGGAGAAGTAAATGGATTGATAATGGTTTTGTCAGGATCGACACGCAAAGGATTTATCGATGGTTCTGGCGTAGAAGTGGCTATTGGCCTTGACACCTTTCGTTGAGTTTTTGACTCAATGGCAACTTTATAGGCTTTATGTATCTCATCTTTATCCGACATGGACCTCGTACTCATTGCTGTATCTCTTCGATCGCACTTTCCATCCCGGAGCCCCCAAAATTTCTATGTGCTGTTACGTCCTAGGCCTACGGTAACGGTCGGGCCCTTGAGGAGTGACGTAACCGACACGTGACACTTTGTGTGTCAACTCCCGGCACAGTGACCCAGAGAGATACGAGCGTCAAGTGCGCGGGTCGAGCGAGATTTCGGTGTCGTAAACAAGTCAACGAGTGTTTCTCGCTATAGCTTGTTTAACGGCTTCTCGCTCGTCGGTTCCTTTTTCGAGTCTTAGATGCGAATCTAAATTATTCGGGACGGAACCAGGCGATCGATTGAGAGATGACAGGAATGAGAGCGACTAAGCGAGGTCTATGATTAAACTAACTCAAACCACCTTTATTAACATAAATGTTTATAAACTTGTGTATTTCTTTATCATACTTAAATTTACTTACAATTTACTTACTATGTTGGTAATATCGTGCGGTTGTTACATTATAAAGTTACGTGTAAATGAGGGAAGTCGTGAAAGCGCGTGTGTGTGTGGAACTCAGTCAATGGTTATTTCTATATATTCTTTCACTATGGAAGATGAAGGTGGATAAAATCTATAGAAATAAAAAACAGGGATCTTGCGGACTTCTGGAATTCCTGGGAACCTTACTAATATTTTATAATCGTGAGAGAGGGTAGATATCGCATAACGGAGGGAATTCGGGAATTTCTTACGTAGGTCAAGAACTCTATCGGTTGGAGAAGGAGGGGGGTCGGCAACAGGGAAGGAATCTGCTAATGTGCAAGGTCAAGATGCAGAGAGTCGTCATCATTGTCGGAAAGAATTTCATGATCGGAGGAAGCTGGTGAAGAAGAGGAAGGAGAGTTTTGTCGAGAGGGGTGGAGGATTCAATGTATATCAGAAGTTCCATCGAAAGGAACGGAGGAATATGATGGAGATTCTAAGAGAGAGGGAGAAGGAGAGCGAGGGGAAGACTGAGTTTGGTGTGTGGAGGTGTGTGTGTCATTGTTAACTTTTATTATGTCAGGACTGCTATTTCTAGTAATATTATTTCTATTAAAAAATCAAAAAAGGTATCACGTCTCCAAATATCCAAAATAATTACATTTGAATTTGTAATTATCTTAAATTATTTCTATTGCTGACAGAAGGGTGGAGATCGGTTTGCCCAGGCTGGTTCGCAGCGGTTCCACGCCGTAGCGCCCGGTTACGACGGTTCCGTCGTGCTAATATCGCGCTCCGCGACTTGAGTTTTTTCCGGAGTTCCACTTAAAAAATGTCATTTGTTTAGTATGTTCTCTTGACGGGTCGAGACCAGCGATTAATTTCCGGAAACTAAAGTGAGCTTAATCTTCTCGCTTAATGTCACCAAAAGAGACTCGGCAGTTGTTCGGAACGACACAAGATCGTGAACAGCTAGTCCGACTGAAAGGAAATCGGCAGTTGTTCGGAACGACACAAGGTCGTGAACAGCTAGTCCGATTGAAAGGAAATCGGCAGTTGTTCGGAACGACACAAGGTCGTAAACAGCTAGTCCGATTGAAAGGTAAATTAAAAACTATAAACACGAATTTCTTCCGGATATGAATCGCTTTTGTCAAGTAACAAAACTTACGACAAGCTCAAGGGACCCCTTCTAGATAATACTTAAACTACTGTAATTATTGACTTACTACTTGCTGATCTTGGCAGTCAGGTCGCAACGTCGGCAGGTAGGCCGGCTTAGGATTGACGGTAACAGTTATGGCTGATTGGCTGCAGGCCACTTCACTTACACCTCACTATTTAAACTGGTCGGAATGACTTCGAATAAAACTGCAGGAGTGAGACTGACTGATTGATTGATTTGAACGGCCGAGTGTACGGTATTTATACTATTATTCAGGGGCCTCAGCTCCCTTGGCTTCGCCAATCAAACTTGGATCCTGATTCCCCCGTTGCTGTCTCGTGAAAAAGTTGACCTTTGATTCGTGGTTACGCTTTAGCGAGAGCGCCAATCACAGGCTTTAGCCCAATCGGCTGGATTATCGTTTGTTTAAGCTTAACTAGATTTCGCGTTATCATATTCAGATTCGAGATCTCAACGCTTGTTTGAGATCTCTTGTTTCAACTTCCTTTCTGGAGGAGCAGGAGGTCGAATTTCGGCCGGATGACGCACGGCGCACATCACACAACGCGCGAGTATCTATTACCGCTCCGCATTCTACTGCAAATTAGAAACTAAATTTGTTTACTTATCGTGGCAATGTCTCACGTGCAAATCGATTACAGTTCTTATCGCCACAGGCCGACTCCTGTCCTCCATCCGGGAAGTCCTAGTATCTCGGATTCTTAAAGCTACAACTATTTACGATTCTCAGAATGAAAAGATCGTTCTCACGTTGCAAAAAAAAGAGACCGTCAAGTCTATGACGTAACAATATATTTGTAGATATTAATTACTTTAAACTCACACTGTATGTATTTGATTAAGAGATCGATAGCTATTGAAAAACAATCAAAATGTAACTCATCATGTACATAAAAAATATAACATAACAACGACTATATTCAGTGTAAACAACAGTTCAACTATTTAACATATATTCAATTGAAAAGACATACGTACACATCATGGTGTAAGAATACAGGTGTGCTCTTGCGCATCGTTTCTTAACAGCCAATAGGAAAGTTACTCCAACGTCGTCCATATTGGAGCGGTA
>NW_018022511.1:20260-28208 GCF_002006095.1 Pseudomyrmex gracilis | reverse complement strand
ACCGCCCGAAGACGGCCGAAGCGTCGAGCGCACACGTACACGGCTGCTTGCCTGTGTGCGTATCCCCTCCACTTGCTGTAGCGTGCTGTAAGAGAGTCAAAACTGGGCACACTGCACGAGCGGCGTCGCGTTTCGCGGGACGATCTCCACCGCGCTCGCATCTTGCTGCTGCTGCTGCTGCTGCTGCTGTTGCCGAGGAGCAACAGCAAGCCGAGGTACACACGCCTCCGGTGTTTGTATCATCACTATCTCTGTCTCGTCAATTTTGTTCGCTAAAATGAGAATTATTTGCTCATTATTTAGTAATTTTTAAGCATGCAAACTTACAAAATTATAAAAATTTGTTATTTACCATCGTTATTGTCTACCATGCGCGCGATTAATCCACGCACGTCTTCCTCCTCGTGGTTAAACGCTTTGCGAAATTCTATTGCTTCGCACGCAATATACAGCAGGCGACAATCTTCACCGAAAAATCCCGCATTATGCAACAGCGCGAGAGGCGAGTTTGACACGCAAAATGCAAAGTTTCTAAACACTTCAATATTGTCTCTCCCGTTTGATAAAAATAGCGTTAATTCGCGCAAGTCTTCCAGCAGCAGATTACACTGAATTGCGTATATAATGATATCTTTGATATTCTTAGCCGACATCTTGCACTCAGAAAATAACACTTAGAAAATAGCACTTACTTCGAGAAAAAAGAACTCGCGCAGAACACGGGATAAAGACTTTGTTGAAAATCATTCTGATATACTTGAAATTCACTCTGAACAGATTGTGTTTCGTTCTCTTTGCAACAGATCTTTTATACGCTGTTTCACCCCCAAAAATTACAAAATGAGAGTTGAGCTGGGATGCCACAAACTGACAAATCGGCTGTTACTTGGAAATATTATAAAGTTTTTATCATTTTTTTTGCCAGCGGAAAGAAAAAATCCGTTTTTGCTTCTCCATAAAGTTGACATTGATTTTATAGCCAAAAACAGATTTTTTACAGATAAAGATGAACCTAAAATGTCACGTGTTGGCATTGACCATCTGTTTAGTCAGACATAGTTTCTGCCGTTTTTTGTCAACGGGGTAAAACGCATCCTTTAGCTGCAATTCCATAAAACTGACATTTACACTCCTGAACCGTAATAAACATGCGAAGGACTTGCGATATATGAACCTTTGATTTCCGACTCTGGGATTGCGCTATGAAAAACTTTCTCGAAGATTTTTAAAGATAGACACGTACGTCGAAACACGTTGCAGCAGGATGCGTGATATAAAAACAGCTTATATCAAAGAATTTTTCATTTATTTTCTATGCGCGGGAATGCCGCAACAATTTTGTTTTAATTTTTTGTTTTTCAATAACGTGCGTGCGAATAGGACGGGTTTCGTGCGGGGAAAATACAATATATATATATTTTATTTTATAAAAAGACACCATATTTTAATTTTTATTTACATTGAAATATATTTTTGTATACAAATCGAGAGAGAAGACATTACTTCTAATGCTTTGCTAAAATAATTTGAACAATATTATCCAAATAAAGTGTACACATTTCTAGTAATACCAAGGCTAAGTATGTATCTAGAAACAGTAAATTTTTAATTTGCGTCTGTACAGCATGTTCGATATTGCTGTAATTACCTTAAATTGTTAATTTGATAATGTCTGCGTTTATATAGGCTTTTGGGAGTAACAATTCTGTTTCTTGTATTAAATACTTGAAACATTTGCTAACGCTGGATGCTAACGCATCCAAGTGTTCCATATACGCGTTAACACATTGCGTTATATTTTGCAGACCGAGAAATGTTGGGTTTTGCATAACAACGGAAGCGGAAAATATCTTGCGTTTCTTCGCTCTGGAACAATCCGAATCTTCTTCTCTCATTGTCTCGCTGTTAGATGTTTCCTCTCCTCCGGATTCTTTGTGAGAAATTAATACGACCTTTGCTCCATATGCCGTAGTAAATGCAATTGTTATATTATTATTTATTATAATCGGCTCTGTCTTATATTTGCCTCCGTCCAAGTACAGACTTATTAACGGCATGGTATCTTGCAATTTTTTCCACGCGTCAGCATTGAGCCATATGGTGTTTGTTTCATTTCCACATAATTTAATAGCAGGATAAAAAAATCCGTTCTTTACATCAGGAAGCAATCCTACTTGAATTCTCTTTGTATGAGAATTATTCAATCCATACACAGTGGAAAGCAGCATCTCATTTTGCTTCTTGATGATTCCCATGCACGATTTTAAACTGGATTCAACTTGCTCTTTTTCACTATTTACCGCCATGTCTTTGCACTTTTCACTTTACGCACTTTTAAACCAATATTCACCAATATTTGTTAGCAACAGAATAATGATCAAAATGTATTAACTTTGCTCTATTTATAGCAATTTTACCCTCTTATGCGCATGAGCATCAGCTTATGTTACCACTACCACCCCTTCCATTTAAACGGTAGTATAACAATCATTTTCAAAAGTTACAAATTATTTTTATATATCATCCGCATACAACACATATATAAGAGTTTTTTATTTTGTCGCATTTACCTCGTGTCGTAGCTACCCACACATGAGTGCATATGCGTATGAAAAACAAATAAACAATTCTTTCAAATGGGCATTTTTATAAACATTTTATTCGTTGAATATCCATTGAAAACTCTAGTAAAATTTTTTCAAAGTTTCTCGCGCGAGCAAGTACGTGCAGGTTTAACGGTCGTAAGTCGTATATATATATAAACTGTTTTCATCTTCAAAAAAATTACATTCTCTTTTATACATCGGCACGCTTTTGTTACCCTCCAAGAACATGCAGATTTAACGGGCGCCTTGTCCCGAGTCATAAACCGGTTTTTGTCTTCAAAAACCATTATGTTCTTGTTTGCTCATCGGCACGCACTTGTCGACCGTTGTTGTCAACCCGCACGTACAAGTTCGCGCAGATAAAAATCGTTCAGAAAAAAAATCCACAACGGACATATCAATTTATTTTTTATATTACATTAGAACCCTGATACTGATACTGATCAGTATCAGGCTGCTCTTCAAACCCTGATGAAGTGAGCTGTAATGTTCACGAAACGTCGGTATAAAAATGACACTAACGCGGTTCAAACCCGAAAAAACATCTTTGTATGTTAATACTGTTAGTTATTACAGAAATCACAGAGAATATTATTGGCAATTACACAGAATGCCAGTAAGTTTTTCGTACCACTGCTGCAACATATTACTGTCAGTAGTTCTTTTTCGTAAAAGTATCAACAAAAAATTGGTTTGTGTTGTAAAAATGTATTTTAAATTATATTTGATAATAATAACAAAAATATTTTTATTTATTGTTGCAGGTACATTGTACTTTTATATTTTTAATAAAATAATAATTTACATAAATAATAAATGAAATGTAGGATAGCTTGAGAATAAATAGATAAAAATAATTATATGTTAGTAAGGAACACAAGTAGTCTTGCGGACTGAGTGCTGGGGCTGCGAAGATCTCGAGTTCAAATCCTGCTATCACATTAGGATTTTTTCAGATTCTCGGTCCCTTCCTTTAGAGTTCATCAGTTGATCGGCGAGCTGACTTAGGCCTCCAGAAAGTAATTCTAGTTAAATCTCGAATTAATTCCCCTCCGACAAGGCAATATATGCCATTGGGTTTCTTTTTTTTTTTTTTTAGTAAGTAATTCCACTTCCAAGTGGAATCCATTCTAGACAACAGATCTAGTCTGCGTTTGGTAGCAATCTGTCGACGTTTCTGACGACAGATCTGCTCTGTATTTGCTAATGTTCTGTTGACAGTTTTGATAACAAATATGTTTTGTATTTGACGATATTTTGGCACCAACAGACGATGACCAAGCCCGTTGTGGATGTGATGCCTCACTTTGGCTTCGCTTTGCTAGTGGCAGAGTTGTTACGATTTTTGTCTCGTTTTGGCATATTTACATGTTGGACATATTCAATCACCAAACCATATCCTACTAAGGACACAGTAGGTTATGGTTTTGGCATTAAATTCCGCCGGCGATTTTTGACAGATCAACAACATTTCAACCAAATTGTTTGCTGGGTTCTTTCCATTGTTTCATCAAAATCAATATTATTGGTTAATGCCTGTTGAAGATCATAATAAAAATACTATCCAGACGGACATGAAATTAGTATAGTCGTGTGAAAGATTTTCAGAAGTGATTGAGCATCATTAGGTAGATAATTCTGAATTTCTGCCTGTTGCAATAATCTTAATAATTTATTTGCATGGTCACGAGGAATATTACTCGGTATACCACATAACTAAGTTAAGGCCTAAATAAAAATTAAATTCATTGTTATCATTTTTTATGTCATTGTGAGTATCGAAATTGCTGTTGTCAACGTTGCTACAGTCACTATCGTAAACATTGTCATCATCGCAAACATCATTATTACCATTTATACCAGTAATATTAATACTGTTATTATCATTATCGAGATCATTGTCAATGACATTGTTACAGTCACTAACAAGGGGAGGCTACGAAGTGGCCCCTGTCAATTCGATTCATTTTTGCTACACGTGTAGGCCATGACTAGGACTTCAACAGGGTAAAGTAGTAAGACGCACTTCTCAGGCATTGCAGAGAAAATCGAGTTTTAAAATTTCAGAGCTTGTTATATAACATAATAAGATATACAGGTCGCAAGAATCGCGTGGCGCAGCGAATAAGCGCTATAGTTCTTAAGTGCGGGATCGCCGGTTCGGTTCACACATTGCTGGTTTTAATTTTATTATATTTTTATTTTTTTTTTAATTGCCCTATATAATTTGCATTACAAATATATCACATGTAAGTTAATAATTATTATAAAAATAAATAATTTTATAAACTCCACAATTTGTTATTTTCCATCACCGCCGTCACAAAACAGCCTGTTTTTTGAAAGTATATTAGTTTTTGTATTGACTTTGAATGTTAAGTTGTTTTTACATATTAGATAAATAATTATTAGTAGTGCAACAATGGGAAAAATACAGTATTCAATATATACTTTAAATATATAGTATTCAATATATAGTTTAAATATATAGTTATTCATCAGTAACTCATCCAAGCGATATTACTTTGTACATACGATATTTCTTCGACCTGTAGAACAGCTGCGAGCAAACAAAATATTTTCAATGTTTCGTTCCTCAACAAAGAGAAAGCCGCATACGTTTATCAGTTTTTGAAGTGATAAGACATACAGTTCGCACGCTTAAACTCACGGAAAATGTCTGATATGAAATCCAGTAATGTACCTGGCCCTTCGATGTCAGGAGAAAGTGAAGTTAGCGCAGATTCTCTTCACAGTGAAGTTGTAAAAACGCGATTAAAAACTGCACTGGTATATTGTGAGCTCTTTCTTCAAAATGATCTCATCGCGTCGGAACCTTCTGCAGTTATAACTGACAAACATATTCAAATCGGAGAAGAAATATATCGCCTCACGTTGAAAATGCTAGCTGAAAAAAAAGTCATCGTAGAAGACAAACTCATTCTCTTTGAAGGATTGGACAAAGAAGGCGTGTTTGAAGAAGTCCAAGCCTCCGAATCATCATCAGAAGATTACGAACCCGATGAAAAAAAAATAAAACACGCCTTCTTCGTCCAATTCTTCAAAGAGAATGAGTTCGTCTTCTACCAACCTGGCCAACCTAATATGTACATACTATTTATATGTATGTATATGTAATAATATATTTTATTATTATTAAAAATAGATATGTATGATACTGAATACTTGTTATTAATTATTTGTTTCCTTTACATTATATTTTTATGATACTATTTCTAGGAATATCAAGTTTTGAACTGATTTTAAATAAACCTAAACAAAATATTTTTTTTGATAGAATTTTGTTTAGTTTTATTTAAAATTAATTCTAAGTTTTAATATTCCTGAAAATTCTACGTGCTTAAATATATATATAGTATACAGGGTGTCCCAGAATTGGTTTAACATCTCTCGTAGGCAGGTAGAAGGAATAAAACTGAGTCGAAAAGTCCTATATCATTTTGCTAGATTCGCAATAGTTACTGAGATTTTAATTAACAAAGATCCGCGAATAAGCATGCATCGGGCTGTCTTACGCGCGTAAGACTGCCCGCCGNGCTTCGCGCGCTAACGGTGTTACCCATAGCGACATATGGGAGGAGCTAATATAACAGCATATACTATAACATATACATATTAAAATGTAATTGTGTGAAGCGCACCGGGCTGTCCTACGCGCGTAAGACAGCCCGATGCACTCTTATTCGCGGATCTTTGTTAATTAAAATCTCGGTAACTATTGCGAATCTAGCAAAATGGTATAGGACTTTTCACCTTAGTTTTATTTCTTCTACCTGTCTACGAGAGATGTTAAACCAATTCTGGGACACCCTGTATATAATATACTATTATGTATAACTGTAATATAATTACTTTACTAACAGTTATATAATAATAAAACAATAAATATTACAGTTACGTAACATTTCAGCAATTTATATGACTGTCATATAACATTTCTGTAATCATATAACAATTATATAGCATTCTATTTATATGTTATATTCATATTATATAATTGCAATGTACAATAAGTAGGAAATTACAACTAACATGAATGTTACATGCAACAATCATGTTATATTACTTTTTACATTTTGTTTTATTATGACAATGTTGCTATTATATATCTGTGTTTGCTGGGTATATATATACGTGTTCACATGTAAATTTTTACACAAGTTTTTTTTTTTTAATTGAAATTTCAATTCTTGTAATCATATAGGATGCTAGATTTGCATCACGTAAAGGACCTTTCCAAACCCTTCCAAACTAATTACAAAAAACACGCATATTTTCCGCACAACATCTTGCAAACGGCTCTTATGACCGGATTTATATCTCTCAGTTTTAAAACCTTCAGAGCCCGAATATAATTCATTCTTTATTTATTATTAAAAAAATAAAGTATTACAAAATATAATAATCACAGTACATCTATATTACAAAATAGTAAGACACATACAAGAAAGAAAAACCTAAAAAGATAGGGAGAAAGGAATGACGAGCTACATTTGATGTTTGGATAAAATTTTTCTTTAATCCAAGAAATTAAAAAAAAATACAAACGTTTTCATTCACTATAGAATCTTCTTCAGTGTTTCTATTTAAAAAAATTACAAAGAATGCATGATCTATTCGCGACGATAATGAAAAATATAGATACAGAACAGATACGCTATAAACATACTCAGTTTGAAAAAAAATGAGAATGGGGGAAGTGGCAACTATAAGTAATTGTCAGTATTAAGCAAGATGACGTAAAACGTCTTCCCGCTTCGAATACAACTACTGATCTGTATATAACACTGGATAGGGTATAAGCGCAATTTGGTGCCCCCTTTTGAACGCAGCCATGACACTATAAATTGAAGATTTGTGCCAACTCAATATGGCGACATAGGCCAAGTTACATAAAAATAATAAGTGTTAATAATTACCTTGAGACAGGCCTCAATTAAAATAAAAGTGACCATACAGCCTATTTTATTCTGTCCATGGATGGAAGTGGTAAAAAAAATTTCCTTTATTTATAATTTTACGGGACGTTTCGATCAGTCTTTATTTTGGATCATCTTCAGCCTACATAAATTTAACAAATGAGAAAGAAAATCGCTTTACAATCAGTAACGGAAAATATGAATATACGCAACTGGTGAATCTCAACCGCACAAACAACCGTCACATGTCAATATGTAAGAGGAGTCAAAGCCGATAAACAAAGCAGTCAGTACTTTGTAACGGCGTTTCTATAATTATATTCAATTAAGATCTTTAATAATCCAAAAATATTTTGTCAATTTTGTTAAGTAAAAGTAAGTCAAGTAACAAAAAGTTTGTCA
>NW_018022511.1:3712-13790 GCF_002006095.1 Pseudomyrmex gracilis | reverse complement strand
ATTGTTATCTTACGTATTGTCATCGTACGTATTGTCTTTTGATATAAGAGTTTTTTCTTAAAATTAATTTTTAATTTATGACTCACTTATTTATCATTTATTTATTAGGTAAATCATTTTTTACAATGAATTAATTTGACAAACTTTTTGTTACTTGACTTACTTTTACTTAACAAAATTGACAAAATATTTTTGGATTATTAAAGATCTTAATTGAATATAATTATAGAAACGCCGTTACAAAGTACTGACTGCTTTGTTTATCGGCTTTGACTCCTCTTACATATTGACATGTGACGGTTGTTTGTGCGGTTGAGATTCACCAGTTGCGTATATTCATATTTTCCGTTACTGATTGTAAAGCGATTTTCTTTCTCATTTGTTAAATTTATGTAGGCTGAAGATGATCCAAAATAAAGACTGATCGAAACGTCCCGTAAAATTATAAATAAAAGAAATTTTTCTCACCACTTCCATCCGTGGACAGAATAAAATAGACTGTATGGTCACTTTTACTGTTAGTGTTAATAATATTTATATATTTTATGGTCTTTGAATAATTTAAAATTTGCTTAAAAATGATTTTTGAATGTATGTACTCCGAGGAAAAATGTACTTGACGGAAAGGAAAATCATACACTGCACAAGTAAGTAAATATATATCTAATTATTTACTAGATAATGTTTAAACTAAATGTTAAAATGTAAATATTTTAATACTTTTGATAAATATTTTTTATTTTTTAGATTTTGAAAAACGAAAGTTTAAAAAGAACTGGTTGGAAAATATGGGCTTACCTAATATTGTTGTACACAAAATTATGAGGTTATGTTGTATTCATTTTGAGAAAAATTGTTTGAAACTAAAGAAAGTATACATTAATATACATAATGATAGTATACCAATAATTTTTGGATGCAAACCTATATGTATATACAAGGTTGAGAAGTAACGCGTTATTTCCCGGTAAAAAAGTTTCCATGTATAAAATTGTATGGACATATTCGGCATATAAATTTGCATAGTTAGATATAATAATTTTAATTTGTGTATAAATATGATTATATATTAAAACTTTTTTAAAAATTTAGTTTTATATAATTTTTTTGTATCTAATATGATACTAATAGAGGTATTTTGTAATTTGATATGGAATATCTCTGAATCCATTCTCTTAAAAAAAGAAATTCTCCGTGTATAAAATTGTATGGACATATTTGGCATATAAATTTGCATAATTAGTGTTACGTCCTGAGTCTATGGTTACGGTCGGGCATTAGTGGTGGTACGCAACAGACGCACTGACACATTCAAGCGAACGTGAAGTCTATCCCGGAACACTGACACAAAGAAGGAAGTCAGGAATGCGCGGGTCGAGCAAGACAGTTCGGCAACGCACACAGGCCAACGGGGTTACCCGATTTTTCTCTGTCTAATGTATTCTCACTCGTCGGTTCCTTTTTAGGTCTAAGACGCAAGTTTTAATTACCAAGGACAGAACCACGCGATTTAACGAGGAATGAACGGGTTGTTAATTGAGTGTGGTTTACTAGTAGTAGTTTGTTAGTTAGACAAGGTCCATAAAGGTTAAATTAATCAAAGCCGGATTTGTTACGAAGTATAATCATAATTGTTTATTTAAGTAGATTGTTAAAACAATAATAATAACTGAAGGAAAACATAAGTAGACTCCGCATGAATTTGCTTTAAATTGGCACGTACAGATCAGGTGCGACGATTCGTGTTCTATAACGATTATTATTAAAGAAATCTCCGCGTATTGTTACAAGCGGCGAAAATAAATATTGAGAATGTAATAAAATTAAATATTTAATCAAATTTAATTAAAAAATTTTAGTTTTTAGTTATTCATTGAACATGAAACATTTAGAAATTTATTCGAAGAACTAAAATAAAAAATAAAAAGTAAGAAATAAATCTGCATTTACTTAAAATATATTTTCACAAATACGAAGTAAAAAATCCAAAGTAGTAAGTACAAATTAGACTAATCTGATGAGTCTTCTGTGTCGTAATCAGTTGATTCTGCTGTAGAAATATTGGAGTCATCATTTTTTTTATCTCAATAGGTGGCGGAATTAATAACTGCACTGCTTCTGGTGACAATGATTTTAATTTCTTTTGAGGTAATTTTCTTAAGCTTGAAATAAATAGATCTGATGTCACCAACAGCCGTAAAAAAACATTTTCCATGGTTTTCGTACGAGTACATTTTCGCGAGAAGTCTTCTCGAAACTTTTTAATATATTTATTGCAAGACTCTTGGGCATCTTCAGACATTTGTCCGATTGGCAATAGTGAGGAAGCTATTATTTGTGTACCATGAATTAAGAGCTTGTGCACTGTAGTTGGCATAAAAAACCAGGGATATAATTCTACGAATTTTTGAGCTGTTTCTAAGGTATATTCTTGAAATTTAATGAAATGAATTTCATGGCCATTCGAAATTGCCTGCAATATAACATGAAATCGTTTGATTAAATTTTTATCTACTCCTGTTATAGAGGCGGAAACAGTCGAATTTTCGAAAAATCGCCGAGCAGTGTTTCCATCATTCGTGTTGCCAAATCCAGGCTTTGGTTTATCGACGATAAGTCCTAATTGTAAACAAAAACCTTTTTGTATATTTTTTTTTAGAGTCTCTGTTTTTTCCTTTTCTTCAATGCGCTTGCCACTTTTTTATGTCCAGTTTGTAAGATATATGTAAACAACACTCAAAAAATCGTATTCATGCATGTAGTGTAGACAATCCAAACTGTAAATTATCTTCGTTGACTTCTTTTTGTAAGATTGCATCGATATCATTAAATTCTTTTGATGTTGCTTGACATAAATAACAACGTTGAGTAGATGAAGTACTAGTGATTGCGTTGCAAACTTTACCATCTATCATTGTTAGAGCTAGTTTGTAAGATATGGTTATTTCTTTTCCGTCTTTAATTGTTTCAAAAGGAACAAGTTTACTCTCTTGTTCTTTAATGTAATCTACTTCATTGACAGTTGCTTCCGTATTTTCATGCAAAAATTAAATTCTTATTGGTCTGCAAAATCGAGAAGATGAAGGTCTCGGATTTTTCCACACAATTATTTCTGCATTTGTCACTTGATTAATAGATACGAGCTGTAGTGGTACAAGCGAAGTGAAAAAAATATTCAAATCTGATTTACTTCCGTTATCATCACTAAATTTTTGTTTGTACATACTTTGACCAGAGCTGCCATCACAACCCCATTTGCAAATCAAATGTAAGTTACGAACATTTTCAGAAGCTAAGCTCTTAATAACTTCCATTTGAGTCAATACAATTCGTTCAGCTGTATGATCTAACAAAAACTGTAGTTTTACTTCAGCACTGCATTTGGTTATAGTAATGCTTGATTTAGGCGGATAACATTTACGCTTAGCTTCTAATACTTTTTTATATGGCGGATACAAGTTACAATTATTTTCTTTGCTTGTAGTTCGTAGTCCCTGATATTGACTTTTTGACAATTTCTGTTCAATTACAAGCGAAAGAGCAGAGTCACCAGAGAGAATGCTTTCTGGAATAAATTCTAACGATCTTCTGTACTTTTTGGCTTTTGATGGGCTACTCAATGTCACATCTTTAACAACTTTTGCAGCATCCAATTTTCTGGAGGCTCGAAGACTCATTTGAGTAGCAAAACTCAGTTCTTCAACACTTATCTGTGAACGAATATCTTCGGTCTTCCTTCGCCTTGTTCTATCACTGGAAGTTGCGAATTCTAAAGAAGGACGACCAAAGTCCGGTTTTTTTGACGTTTCTAAAACTCTCTGAGATTTAATGTTGAAAGAAACAAATACGCTTAGCCATTCATCATATGTATCAAAAAATCTTTCTTCTTTTCTTTGGACTTGTTGCCACTTTATTCTAAAGTTGTACAATAATTTGCGCATGATTGGTTTCACATCTTCTGGCAACGTGAATAAACATTGCAATTTATCGGACATTATCTCTTTAATTTTTTCAAATGCTACGCTCACACTATCATTTAAATATTCTCTGATTAAAAGAAAAATTTCTTTTTTTGATAACCCAATTTCATTATCTGCAGATTCTAAAACATTAAAATATAATACTATTAAGGATATGAATTACATATACTCTTTACTTATTTATGAGAAAGTGTTTAAAATTTAAAGTGTACTGTTAAACTTTAAACAACAAAAAAAATATGTACATAATAATTTAGATTTCAATTGTATAATTATCATTACAAGCATTAATTTACGTTTACAATTTTTATTATTTACAACTTTAATATCAATAAAATACACAATAACTTTTTATAGAAATTATATTTATGGATTTTATAACANATATGGTTATTTCTTTTCCGTCTTTAATTGTTTCAAAAGGAACAAGTTTACTCTCTTGTTCTTTAATGTAATCTACTTCATTGACAGTTGCTTCCGTATTTTCATGCAAAAATTAAATTCTTATTGGTCTGCAAAATCGAGAAGATGAAGGTCTCGGATTTTTCCACACAATTATTTCTGCATTTGTCACTTGATTAATAGATACGAGCTGTAGTGGTACAAGCGAAGTGAAAAAAATATTCAAATCTGATTTACTTCCGTTATCATCACTAAATTTTTGTTTGTACATACTTTGACCAGAGCTGCCATCACAACCCCATTTGCAAATCAAATGTAAGTTACGAACATTTTCAGAAGCTAAGCTCTTAATAACTTCCATTTGAGTCAATACAATTCGTTCAGCTGTATGATCTAACAAAAACTGTAGTTTTACTTCAGCACTGCATTTGGTTATAGTAATGCTTGATTTAGGCGGATAACATTTACGCTTAGCTTCTAATACTTTTTTATATGGCGGATACAAGTTACAATTATTTTCTTTGCTTGTAGTTCGTAGTCCCTGATATTGACTTTTTGACAATTTCTGTTCAATTACAAGCGAAAGAGCAGAGTCACCAGAGAGAATGCTTTCTGGAATAAATTCTAACGATCTTCTGTACTTTTTGGCTTTTGATGGGCTACTCAATGTCACATCTTTAACAACTTTTGCAGCATCCAATTTTCTGGAGGCTCGAAGACTCATTTGAGTAGCAAAACTCAGTTCTTCAACACTTATCTGTGAACGAATATCTTCGGTCTTCCTTCGCCTTGTTCTATCACTGGAAGTTGCGAATTCTAAAGAAGGACGACCAAAGTCCGGTTTTTTTGACGTTTCTAAAACTCTCTGAGATTTAATGTTGAAAGAAACAAATACGCTTAGCCATTCATCATATGTATCAAAAAATCTTTCTTCTTTTCTTTGGACTTGTTGCCACTTTATTCTAAAGTTGTACAATAATTTGCGCATGATTGGTTTCACATCTTCTGGCAACGTGAATAAACATTGCAATTTATCGGACATTATCTCTTTAATTTTTTCAAATGCTACGCTCACACTATCATTTAAATATTCTCTGATTAAAAGAAAAATTTCTTTTTTTGATAACCCAATTTCATTATCTGCAGATTCTAAAACATTAAAATATAATACTATTAAGGATATGAATTACATATACTCTTTACTTATTTATGAGAAAGTGTTTAAAATTTAAAGTGTACTGTTAAACTTTAAACAACAAAAAAAATATGTACATAATAATTTAGATTTCAATTGTATAATTATCATTACAAGCATTAATTTACGTTTACAATTTTTATTATTTACAACTTTAATATCAATAAAATACACAATAACTTTTTATAGAAATTATATTTATGGATTTTATAACAATTTGCATATTTAAAAAAATGTTTTATATTTGACCACAGAGCCATTTGTCACATATAAGTTAAAAATTATATATAAGTGGAAACTTATGTACCATAGTCTTCGTATAAAAAACGCTCTATTATTATGCTATGATATGTGTAAATGTTAATATATATTTCCAAAATGTTTTACCAATAATTATTTATAAGACTGACAAATTTAAGCGTTTTTCACATGCTTAATTACAATATATATATATTTATTTTTGCAAAAACATGCAAAAAAACCTTAGGTGTAGCTATGCGCAGCTGGTTTTTGTTGATTTTATTAAACAATAGTATAAACTACAATATAAAATAAGTTTCGTTGCGGAACATCGTGGAACAAATAACTTTTTCTTTATGTTTTTTTATTTTTACATGTAATTTTACGTTCAATTTCATTACAGTCATTTATAAATTGTTATTGTCTTTACTGGTAATATAGTGTAATAAATGTTCAATATTCTACTTACTATCATCAGAAGGCTCCATTTTTCAGAATGAAAATTGGTTTACTGTAGAATTTTTGGCGTGCTTCTGAAATGACCGTTACTTTTCTTCTCTTGTGCGTGACAGATGCTACTCGTGCAAAGGTCGACTTTAGCACTGAATTATAGACTCAGGTTTAACGGTCGACCTTTTTGGACTGTTGTTTGACAAATTTGAACTACCAGTCTAGGTAACTCAATACTTTAAATTCCCTAAATAGAAACTTTATTTTTCGACTTTTGGCCAGCTTTTCGGGATTTGGAATCACTGGCCGGTCGGATCCGTCTCAGCAAGAGATCATAAAATAAGAAGGGTCTATTGTTCGGAAGATTCTATTTTAACATAGGCGCTGTTCTTTTGACTATGAGTAGCAAATCGAGATAATCAATTAAGAGTAGATCACTATTATTTAATTATTGATTGGATAAATGTTCATGAATGTTATTACGGTACTCGGAATCATTACATTACGTTGTGTGTCGAGAATTAGAAATGGTTGTAAGAATTGATGATCTTGACTGCTGCTCATATCGAAATGCGAAAGGTGTATGAGTCTGTATTAGTGAGACTTACAATGTACTCGGTGATATATTTTGGTAATAATGATGCTGGAAATTGGCAAGGTTGCTCGGTGATTGGTCGTAGTTGTTTTGCTTGGATTCACGCTGCTCGCGGATGATCGCAAGGGGAGTCGGCGGCACCCTCAGCAGGTTCGACGAATGAGAAGTTTGCGAAATTTCTTTGATTCAAACTGACTGACNCAGCAGGTTCGACGAATGAGAAGTTTGCGAAATTTCTTTGATTCAAACTGACTGACCGATTGATTGTTAATCACTGACTCTATCGCGAGAAACTATTCTCTGAAGATCGAACTGTGTTGGAAAACTGCGTACTGATTAATGAATGCCCGATCGAGCATCCAGGGCTTTTATACCTGCAGGTTGATTTTCCCTTCTCCATCGTCTTTTTTCGAAATTTCGACCTCTCGTTCGTTGACCGCCGGGGCAAAAATCTTTTCCCCTTTTGTTCGATTCTCCGGATCGATAGGATCATTGTTTGTTTAGATCTTGCTTATCGGTACGTGCCCTATCTTGTTTATGTCTGCGAATCGCAACTCTAGCCCCTTGATTTTCGATTTCCTTTCCAGAGTCGCGAGAGCCGCTGTGTCATGCCTAAAATTTCTGAGCACGTAGCTTGCGTACAGAGAATCTTTGTTTATCACATTCCCTTCTGAGGAGCGATAACCTTTGCTCATCGATACCGGTTAGATTTTGTTTATAATATGACGTCCGGCTAAGTTTGTTTATAATATAACACCCGGTTCGGACTTGTCTATCTAATCTCGGCTGGCTCTCGTTTCTTTTTCCAAAAATTCGTTACAAAGATCATTTCTTAGAATTATCGTTAGACTTAATAATTATATTCCGTTGCAAAATAAAAGAGCCCGTAGAGTCCCGTAGAGGACGTAACATTAAATATAATAATTTTAATTTGTGTATAAGTATATATAAAAAATGTTTTACCGGGTTGTAACAAAAAAAGTAACTTAGTTACATTTTTTTTGTAACGAGTAACAAAATGTAACAGTTACTTTTACTGTTACATTTTTTGTGTATATTTTACTTGCTATACTTTTCTTTTATTGGAAACGTATATAGAGAGAAAGAGAAATTGAGAATTCTACTGCCAACACAACTTAGATTGTCTGCACTAGAAATCTATAATCCACGTCACGTGTATTATTATATAAGATATCACTTAATGATCACAACGATCATTTCATCTTTGTTTTTCATCAAAAGTTAAACAAAGATAGATAACGCTCATAAGTATTAGAATCGTCAAATGAAATGTAGTCTTTCTGTACTGGTACATTATTAGTCGATTTCGGAACACAGCCAGAGAGAACAACGGTTACGTTCAGGAAACTCAACAATTACAGATCGGTTGAAAGATCATCACTTGTGATAAGACTATTCATTAAGGACGTTTTCCGAATTATTGATTTTCTTAGGATTTTCTTTAAATTTGCGATATACATAGTTTATGATGTTATTTATACGTAGTCTTTTTGGATAGGGGTAACAATGTTAAATTCCAAAATATGGAAGATTTATATTTCAATTTTTAACATGGATTTCCTATGCTGAGCCTTTGTGAAATGAAATTTTTTTAAATTATTGACGACAATTTTTTTAAGATTTAAAAAAAAACGAGTATGTGGTAGTAGAGAGTGTCCTAATTAAAATACGATTTTGAATAATATGGCAAGCAACCCTTTTTTTACAAACTGTAGCTTTTTTTCTTTGTTTTTTTTTTTTTGATTTTTTTTGTTTTGCTGGATTTACGTGCGCTGTGTACTGCAGCTATTTTTGAACTTCTGCGCAGAGTAAGCGGGTCTTAGCAGTGCTGAATAGCTCAACTTAACTTTGTTACAGCAGTACAAACTTAATCATGAGAAGAGATATTTTAGGTTGTTAACCACTGTATTTAGATTGCTAACCACTGTAGTCGGAGAACGTCCTTACAACTGCCACGGTTTTAAAAGTATGATCTAATCATAAACAATCTTTTTTTTTTTTTTTTTTACGCAAGGGAAATGCGTTTACGCACACCCTGATCCAGACTAGGTCTGGGCCAGGGTAGTGTGGGACTCGCCCCGCCAAAAAGCACCCCGGCGGGGAATACCCACTAAAACCCCTGCGGTATCCACCTTCCACCCTTTGAGGGCTGCCCCGGTACTGCCTTATCGGCTTGACCCAGAGACAGCCCGGTGGGTATGGGCTTGCGCCCCATAACCTAGGTTGGGGGAAGACCTCCCCCCATGCGACGGAGGGGACACAACCCCGCTCCGTCGCCTCTGGTGACCGCAAGTGCAATGGGAGGGGGTGACTGGCATGAGAGCCGTTACCCTTCTCGTGCGGTCGCTGGTCAAACACCCCTTTTACGGGGTGGACCCTTCATTCTCCTTTTGGACCACGACCGAAGTCGTGGTCCCACCCTCTACGCTCTCCGCCCCCCAGGTACGGATCAGCCAGGCATCATCTGGCCACCCCGAGAGACCGGGCTTCCTCCCTCGTCTGGCTGTCTGGCGGCCGCCAGGCAGCCGACTCTTCCTGTCCTCTCCCTTGTCCCGCCTAGCGGGAGGAAGGGAGACTCCTCCTTCTGTGTAAGTTGCGACGGACACGAGCGACCCGCCGGAACTCCCCCTCCTCTTCTTGGGAGCGCGGTCTAACCCCGCCCCCGTTAACTCCGCCTCTTTCGGGACTGGAGTGGGAACAGGCCCCACCGTGAATCATAAGCAATCATCTCTCAAGTCAAAACATTTAAATGTAAGTATTATTAACACAAAGTTTTGTTGGAAAATGTATATGTACATGTTTTTTGAAAATATTATTTTTACACGTAAAATATTTATACTATTATTTCGGAAATCTGCAATATAATGCTCTTACCTTTATATTAAAAAATTACTTCTTAATTATTTCTTAAATATATCTTACTTCCAACTTTGTTTAAATTGTAAGAATTTGTGTACGTAATACAATATTATGTACGTGATATTGTGTATTTTTGATACGTAAAATATATATTCTAAGAACGCAAAATCTGTATCGTTTTTTCAACTAAAAGCGTATATACAGGGTGTTTCAGAACTATGGGATCAAACTTCTAGGGGTTATTCAGTGCAACAGTAGAAAACATTTGAGTATAGGGACCCATGTCCGGAAAAGTGTCACTACCGCACTACGGCCCTAAGACGCGTTAAAATTTAG
>NW_018022511.1:0-3522 GCF_002006095.1 Pseudomyrmex gracilis | reverse complement strand
CGTCTTTCTAAATTTTAACGCGTCTTAGGGCCGTAGTGCGGTAGTGACACTTTTCCGGACATGGGTCCCTATACTCAAATGTTTTCTACTGTTGCACTGAATAACCCCTAGAAGTTTGATCCCATAGTTCTGAAACACCCTGTATTGTTACGTCCTGGAGACTCCACGGTCCCCTTTTTCTTGCAACGCGACGCGCCAACGCATAACAAACCCTTTTCTTAGTAAATAATGAAAAGCAATAAATAACTCAAACGGGTCTCTTATCGGTTGGAAACTTAGATTCCAAACAATAGGAGAGCAAACAGAAATCATATCGGCGCCCGAAAAGATAAACCGCGCCTAGTAATAACCCGGAATTTTGCTATAACGAGCAAGACAAATTTATTGTTTAAACACTCTGAGTAGCTTGCTAAACAAACCCGGATATCTCCGGGCCAAGAAGAATATCGCTTATAAAATTTAGAGCAGCCGGAGCAAATAGAACTCCAACGCCACTAAAATTTTATTATAAATAAATAGCAAAAAGTCTATGTAGCGTAATCAAAAACTAAAACTCTCCCTTTTTCCTTCTCCAAAAAATCGGACGAGCCGACCGAGGCGAGAAATCGTCACCGATTGACGATCTCACGAAGTTTACTCGACCACCAACTAACAAATAGGAACTGGCAAACCTCAACTGAGTTTTCCGATTGGGAGAGTCCTCGTTTACTCAAAATTGTATACAAGCCGGGACTATCAGAATCATATAAGAGCCGCTAATCTTAAGAGTCAAGAGTGTCGTGGTGCAAAGAGTTTCAAAAGTAAAGTTTGGTGCAGTGAGTGCCAAAGCCGGGACACCGAAGCCGCACTGGTTTTCAACCCTCCACTTCCGAGTGCCTGCAGCTAACTTGACACCGCCGCCGCTCAACCAAGTAGTAAGTGCTTTTAAGAAACCAATTGATTATTGAGGTTCCACGAACTAGAAATAGAGATTGAGAAAGAGAAACCCGCGATTGCTCTTTAGGAAACTCCGAAAAACGTACTCGCGAAATAAAAACAATAAAGTCTTGCACGAATCGAACACAGCAGCCGCAGTACTGAAATGTCTAACAAGGGAACCTTACGGTAATGACCTCACCGATTTCAATAAAATTTTTTTTGTAGATAGATCTTACTATGAACCGTTATTGAGCAACGCAATAAGACCTACTACTCAAGCGTTTTCGAGAAAATCGAGGTCAAAAATTTCTGAGCGGCTTATAAGCAAAATTTGTAGACCATTATATCGAAGTCAGCGTGGCGCAGCTGTAGCGCGCTCGACTCATGCTCTTAAGATCGACGCACAGTGGTTCAAAGTCGCGAAAACGTGGCCAAAACTCCAAAAATGAAGTTTCTATTTAGGGAATTTTAACTATTGGGTTGGCAACAGTAAGAACAGGTCTATTGAATCTCACAGGAAAGAAGGGTCGTCCCTTTATACCTGACCTTGTAGCACAGTCGAAAGTTAGCGTTTGTGCGAGCTACAAACAGCGTGTACAGTCAAGAAAAATCAACACACTTTTAAGAAAAACATACCTTCAAAAATAAGAAACATATTTTAATTCTGCAAAATGGAGGCTGTTCCTGGACGTAAGTAGAATAATTATTATCATTAACATGATCAAGTTTATTTACTTTTGTACTGTATTATTTAAATATTGTATAAGACAAAAATGAGGTAAAGATCCGTGTTAAACATTTAAAAATGTAAAGGAAAAGTTGTTATTTCCACTTATTTCCACTATAAAACCAAAACAAGCTTATAGTTTAGACTCTTACTTTGCAAAATTCGCAAAACTTAGCTGCGGTTTTTTGCGGTTTTGCTTGTGCCGACAGGCACTAGCATATCTGTTACCACCACAGTGATTCTACATCATCGTGACATCGTGATTGAAGCATGAAAACATACTTCAATTCAAATAAAAATCGGTATCTAAAGGTTTTTGGAGTAATTGATAACAAATCTGAAGTCAAAATTACAAACAAAATGGCGGTTCCAATATGGCGGACCAATGTTTGAAAAAATTGTTAGGTTTACGTAAAAATTAATATTTGAGAGTTTTAAAAATGAAAAGCTTGTTTGTACGAAAGTAATGAAAGTAATGAAAAACATTACTTATAACATTACTTATTACATTATTATTATAAGTATTTTTATGTAAGTATTATGTAAGTATATTGCAAAAGAGATTTAATTGTACTTCATGTAATTTTAGGCTCTTGTGATCAGCAAATTTGTTTTACTCGAAAACAAATTTTTCAAATGGTGAGACAGCATTTAAATTCCAATATAAAAAAAATAAGAAGTTTATATCCAGTAGCTGTAAATTTATTAGCTGCACCAAACGTAGAAAGTGAAAGCGAATATAGCACGAGCGAATCTACTATTGATTCCGATGATAATGAATTTTGTTATTAATTATATTTTAACTATATTTAAATTCATTTTTAATTATATTTTAATAATTTTATATTTTAAGTATATTTTAATAATATTATATTTTAATTATATTTTTATAATATATTTTAATTATTTTTTAATAAACTTTGTGCTATTCTTTTATTATGTCTTTATTTATAAACTTCCTAAAACTCCTTGTACATTTCTCGGTACATTTCCATTATTTCTGATTTTTATTTTTCACTATTTTGTTTTACTTTTTGTTTTAATAATTTTTTTACATTAGTTTTGTAATGTTCATTTTATTTTTAATTTATTCTTTTTGTTTAAAGTCAAAACTCATCTGAATATTAATTTTCACGTAGAAGTCACAATTTTTTCAAACAGTAGTCCGCCATATTGGAGCCGCCAGTTTGTTTTCCGTAATTTTGACTTCAGATTCGTAATCAGCGATCTCAAAAACCCCCGGATACCAATTTTTATTTAAATCAAACTTTGGCTTCATATTTTGGCCACGTTTTTACGACTTTGAACCACTGTGCGACGGTTCGAGTCTGGATAGATAGATATCTTTTTTTACTTAAAATGTAAAAAAGCAGCTTTTTAGTAATGTGCAAGATTAAAAAATTGTTGTTTTTCCTGTTTCTACGATGAATATCATCCTGTCTCGTGTAATGATTCATCTGATTAATAAAACTGTATAATTAATAAAATATATTTTTTATTCATTTGTTTTTTATTTTAATTTGCTTTATTCGATTTGTTAATTTGTTTAAAAAAAGATTTGCAATTTAATTAATTTTTTACAGATAGCAATTTTGCAAACAAATTTTCAAGATAAAGAGAAAAAAAGAAAACTGTTCATTTTTTATCAAAAATAGACAAAATGTCAAAATTTATTATTATTTATATTACTATTTAATAATTTATGTAATTATTAAATGTAAAATTTGTATTCTAGGTAAAAAAAGAAATCTATTTATCGAGACTCGAACCGTCGATCTTAAGAGGGTACTGGAGCGAGATCCGAAGTCCGCACTGGGGTCTCTGCCCGGGAAGTGGCGTCCTCAAGTGGTTGAGTTAGTCTGTCCTTCTTTTAAAGT
>NW_018022510.1:7030-21198 GCF_002006095.1 Pseudomyrmex gracilis | reverse complement strand
TAAAGGTGATATGGTACTAGATTATTTTGATATCTAGTTTTTGCTTGGTTTCCTTTAATTAGTTGCTTAGGTCAAAACAATTATAAGCTATTAATATTTTTATTCACTAAGTTAATAAGTCATTGAGTATACCCTCTGTAACTAATTTACATTTAAATTCTATATTTAGTTATATATTTGCAGATAAGATTTTTGATACTTTGTAATACTTTAATAATTTCTTACAACATTAATTTAGATTTTAAAGTTTTAAGATACTTTAATTTGTTTGAGTAAATTAGTTATTTACTATATTTATAAATAAACTAATACTACTATTAATGTACTAAATTTAGTATGGTATAAAATAAACTATAAAGTTGATTTAAAACTATATCTAAATTACCTCTGAAGAAGTTGTTAAAATTCGAATAAAGTATTTAAAAAAAAGATTGCAGCGTTTGTCAATATGTAATAAGGCAAAAGAAAAATTGTGTTTGTTTGATATAAACAAATCAAATTCTAGGGTTATAATATCAGAATATTCGTATGATCACAATCATTGCTGACTTAAAGCTTTACTGGTTATGTTGCTTATTAATAATTCATTTGTAAGATATAAAATTTTACTGAATGAAATAACACTAAAAATTAGTGTAATTATAGGAACAATAGTTTATAAGATTTTAAGAATGTTTCTTTCTAGAAAGAATTGATTAGTAAAATTATTGTATCAAAATGATAATATAAGTAAAACAATTAATTTTGTAGTATCATCTAAAACTATTATTGTGAAGTTGTAAAAAACGATTATTATATCGTAGATAGGAATAGTAAAATTTTGAAGACCTATGATTCAAGTATTACTTTTTAATAAAAATTTTGATTTCATATATGGTATTTAACACAATGGCACTTTTTCTGCCATACTAAATTACTTTGTCGATAGAATTTTATTGTAATTATGAAATATAGAAGAATAAGAGTGTATTCATTCAATAGACGAATTTTAGTGCAGTATAAATTTAAGTTTTTTTTAGATGCTAAAGATTTGCAACTAATGAAAGCAAGTAAAATTAGTCTTATAATTAAAATAAGTGAATTTATTGATAAACCAATATTTTATAAAATAAATGTATCAGGGTAATCTCTGTATCGGCGAGGTATTTCTCTAAGTCCTAAAAACTGTTGAGGGAACAAGTTTATGGTGACACCAATACATATTGTTAAAAATTAAATATTTAATAAAAACTCATCTAGAACGTAACCAGTAATAAGAGTGAATCAGTGAATAAATCCTGCAATAATTGAGAATACAATTCCTATAGATAAGACATAATGGAAACAGGTTCTAACGTAGTACGTGTCATGTAATACAATATTAATTGATAAATGTAATATTATACTACCAGATACCCTTCTTATGGTAAATATAAATACAAATCCCAAAAATCATAAAAGAGTGGAGTTTATATTTATTTTATTTCCGTGCGAGGTAGTAATTCATCTAAAGAGTTTACTTTCTGTGGAAACAGCAATGCTCATTGTTGCTGAGGTAAAATAAGCTCGTCAACATCTATTCGTACTGTAAATATATGATTGGCTTCTACAATGAATCCTAGGAATCTACTTGCTATTATTGCATAAATTATTCCTAAAGATTTGAATGTTTCTTTTTTACTTTTTTCACTTATAATTATATGAGAGATTATTTCAAATTTTAGTAGAATTAAAATATAAACTTCTGGATGTCCAAAAAATCAGAATAAGTGTTGGTATATAATTGCATCTTCTCCTCATGAGAGGTATTTAAGTATTGATCTTTTGAAAGCATAGTTATTGCACCAACTAGCACAGGTAGTGATAAAACAAGCAGAATAGCTGTACTTAAGATAACTATTAGACTATTAAAAGAGTTTTATCTATAGAAAAATTTTTATAAGTTATATTAATAATTGTAGACATAAAAAACTAGCTCTTATAATTACAACACTTTCTGCAATATGTAGAGAAAAAATTGCTAAATTTACTGCCGCACCTTTGTAGACTATATTTGAGAATAGAGGAAGATATACTGTTCAACTAGTTATAACACCGAAGCTAATAAATCTTCTTAAAGTAAGAAGTATACTAGACGAAGGTAGAAGTCAGTATCTTATGTTATTTAATAGTGTAAGCTTTGTCTGCTGACCCAATCATTAAAAACACAAGGATATGTTTACTTTTCCAATTCTAACTTGCATAACTATAAAAAAATTATACTACATGCGTGTTCCTGTTACAAATCCTGTTACAATAAAATTATAAAGTTGATCATTGGTAATGATTGCTCCGCATAATCCAAGTTCAATCCCAATAATTATTTTTCTTGTGTTACGTCTCAGAGGCCGGGTTACGGTCTTGCGGCCGTTTACACCTGCCGGACGTACGTCCTCCCTTTTTGGTCAACTCTGGAGCTTTACCGGGGCGGAGGATGAAGATATGACCGGCAGGTGGGATAGGGTCTTCTGTTCCGGATTAAATCGAAAGGCCGTCACGTATGTACACCATGGGGTCCTGGAGCGTATAAAAATCGTTGGTGTGTTCCGCAATAAAATCAATGTAGGCAAAGTGGAACTTCTCGCACTCTTCTACCGGTCGATATATCGTTAAATTTCGTGAGCACCATTTAACAAACTCACAGTCAGATTCGATCTGCGCATGCAAGGTTATCCTAAATGTAGACGCAAAAAAAAACTATTCTAGGTTTAAAATAGTCTAAGTCCCAAAAATATCTAAAATATTCTAAGTTCTGACACAAAAAAATTAAAATATTCTAAGTACCGACACAAAAAAAATTAAAATATTCTAAGTCCTGACTAAAAAAAATTAAAAGATTCTAAATTCTAACTGGAAGTAATTAAAATATTCTAAGTCCTGACAGGAAAAAATTAAAAGATTCTAAGTTCTATCTGGAAATAATTAAAATATTCTAAGTCCCGACACGAAAAAAATTGAAATATTCTAAGTCCCGACTGAAAAGAATTATTCCGAACTGACGTTTTCGCAAAGCGAAATGAACAGGATGAATCTCAGAGACAGACTGTGTGTCCAGACCGGTCGCTCCGGCCGGTTATATAGCGTCCCAAATACGCTGATGCTGCATGGTCCCACGGGTCCAGCGGTCACCGGCTCCTGGTCAACGGTCCCGCGGCCGCCAACGGCCCGCGGTCCCACGCGTCCCTTATCTCGGCGCGTGCCTTATCTCTACTTCGGGCTGTTTGCCCGGCCAAGCCAGTGACCCTGGCCCCTCACAAGCGAACTTTGCCGTGGGAACACTTCGCGCACAAATATTACAGAATGTTTTACGTTTTGCTTAAATTAACTAAATATTAATTAAAAGGTTAATTGTACATTTAAGACTATTGAACTAATTTACAAAACTATAATACTGCTAATTGTTTAACTATTATACAGAACGATAGATATATATGCGGTTACAATACCAAAGCAGAATATAATTATTATGGCAGAATTATAAAAACGTAAATTATAGAAACTATTATAATAATGTAGAATTAATTAATAAAGACATGGGGTAATACTACTTAACTCATAACATAAAGAATCATACTAACAGCAGTAACCACCACCGGAAAGTTGGAAAGTTTCCGAAAAGTCCCGGAATTTGTCAAGATAAATTTTGACGAACATAAACATTTTGTTTATTACCACATGCTGTGTTCAATGACACATAGTCAATATTGTAAATTTAGGATATCTCGAAAACTAAGACAGCTAGGGCAAAACTAATTTTACAGAGGCCTTTCATCCACTGGTTTGTAAATTATGGCGATGAGTGAAAATAAACAATTTAAATATCTCGCAAACCATAAAAGTTATCGAAAAACGGTTTTTTTATCCTTCATTCTATTACTTAGATGCAAAATATCACATAAAAAAAAGGTGATAATTTAAATATTTAAACAATCGTTTAGTAACAACAATAGTTCGACGTTCCAAAACACACTGGTATTTTGCAGTTTTTTACGCTGAAGACGATGGTGCAAACCGTTTTCTTTTTATCTCTTTTAGTTTCAGAAACACTAATTTTGCAACTTACGGGTTGCCGCCTGGTTCTGACCTAAGTTACTTAATTTCTGACTAACGGTAACAGAAACATGATGATAACGAACGCGGGTTGATTATTCGTGAAATTATTCGGAAACTTGGTTTTTGGCAAATGTTACTTTACCGACCGTGGCAAATGTTAAGTACGGTAAAATGATGGTACCGGTAACACCACCAACTCTGGTACTGAAAGGAACGGTCGTAATAAGTAGAACCGGTTACCGGGATGAATTACCTCTTAACTTTGTGTCTTCCGGCTTCTTTTACTGTACTCGCATCTACTTGAAGTCTATACGCTATGGACAAAAAGCGCAAAGCCTAAAAACGGTGTTTTTAAGGAAGATACTTTTGACCAATCAGAACACTTTTTGATTTTTAACCGGGTTTTTAAAGTAATTTTTTTTGAACGAGACTTACCGGGTGGTATTCACACAGGTTTGAGAATCTAAAAAACGCGATAAAGCTACTGACCAATCAGATCGTTTCTCGATCTTTTGACCATGTTCCTGAACGTACTTACGAGAAAGAGTTAGTAGACCCTACTTGCAGGCGTCCAGAGAATCCAGAAATTGTAACAAACTACAAATTACTGTAACAAATTACTGATCAATCAAACGCGTTTTACTGAAATGGTTGACCAATGACATTTCTTTTACCCTTTTCAATGGTTTAAAACATGAATTTCAAGAAAAGGCTAACTTGGCGTAGTTGCTACGTGCTTTGTCAACTAATACGGCAAGTTTTTGCATTTCAGCCAATCAGGTTGTTTGTCACCAGGCAATCAGCCAATCAGATGTTGTTACTGATTTTGACCGACTTCCTGAACAAATTTTGAAGAAGGCAACAGTTGTCGCGACTTGTAGGAGTCTAGAGACTCAGAAGCAACAGAAAATTGTCTTGACCAATCAGATGATTTTACGGGTTTTTAACCACCTTCTCGGTCGATTTTTAGGAAAAGAATTACAGGAGATGACTTACAAGAACTTGGCGAGTCGGAATCCACGATAAAACGACTGACCAATCAGATTGCTTGTTACTAGGAGGACGACCAATCAGACTTTATCATAAGGTAAAACAGCTAAATTTTTCTCGAAGACTAACAAAACGTGTAGTACACGTTAAAAGCAGTTATATGAACACAATGAATGCAAAACAACAGTGAAAACGACACTTGCAAAATTGGTAGGTACAAAAACGCGACTCGGAGTAGTAACTTCTTAAGTTTAAGTGATGACACAGTGGTTCGGACCGTAGTTTAACGTCTTTGCGGACGCTTGACAATGGGAGATACTACTGACAACACATGCTAATAAAATAAGACAATAAGAAAAAAAAAGAAAGAGAGAAAAAAAAACAAAAATGTAAATCGGGTCAACCATGCCGACGTCTACGGACGTGACACCTCCCTCTTTAATTCAATCGTGGGAGCGCAAAGCCTCCTGCGATTGGCGCTCCTGCACGGTGCGGATGCTGTCTGCTAGAATGGGGCATCTTCTTGCAATTTTGCCGACGTTGGTCCTCGGGTTGAATGATGTCCTTGATAGTGGTTCTTGTGGATCCTCAGGGTTTGATCGGCGTACCGTCAGAGGGATTGGATCCTCGGTAGGTTTTCTGGATTTTGCCAACAGAAGATGCGTGATGGAGCTTTACACCGCTCCTAGCAGTTTAGCACTCCATCCAAAGACGGCGTGCAGCGCGTAACCTCTGATGACAGTGTTGATGCAGGCCTGTAGTGCTTTAACTAGCATAAACACCATTATTACTCCAGCACTGGCTGATCCGAAGGTGACAAACTTTTGCCAGATCCGCATGATGGCGGTGGTCGTTAAGTGCTCCACGTCTGCTTCCTTAAGAAGTCCGGTCAGAGATATGGTGTTTTGCGGAACATAACGCCCAGTGGCTCCTCTGGCCATGGTATGAAGAAGTGCCGGTTTTTCTGCCGGAAACATCAGGTGGTCCTTTACGTTATCGAGGTCCGCCTGACTGTATATTCCCGAGGTGGCCAATGATCTTGCGTCTACGTATTTCCACGTAGGCTTCTTCATCGGCTGTAGGTCTTGTGGTGCTAACGTTCCAACTGGTTTTGGCGACAATTGATACCAGGTGTTGTCGATTAGATACATCGATGGCAACACTAATGTACATTCTCTGACCGTCCCCGTCTTGAGAAGGATGTGAGTCTTTGGCATAAGGAAGTAAGACACGTTTTAGTAGGAAACCGGAAGTTCGTTCTAACATTCGTCAGTGTGGCGTACCACAACGGCAACGGGTGCGCACTTTACAACATGCACTGACTTACCCGCCGTTACTGCCATGTAACCGGGCTGTTTCATCAGGTTGTACGCAAACTCGTCAGGTACCAGGCTGGCAAACATCAGCAGATTTTTGAGGACCTGTTGTTCCAGAGCGCACTTCTGTTTCAACACGTCTTGGTATAGTGTTGTTACTTGCTGACGAACGTGCTTTTCAACGTCTATAAACTTAAAGTTTACATACGTAAAAATGTCCAAGTTATTTACTGAGAGTTTTCCCCGCGTGAATACTTCGTCTTTTTTTGCTTTCAATACAAATAACTTTGGATGTTTTGTCTTGATAAGTTTATAACCGCAAACGGACTGCTCGCCGTGTCCTCCGGTCTACGCAAACGTGATGTCGTCTGTTGTTACAGTGTACACCTCCGATGTATCCGGTGTTGGTGGAAGTAGCTTGACAGCTGTCCCCTCGTACAGGACATCGTACTGGTGGAACTTGCAGTCGCTGACCGGCATTTCTGCCCAAAATGCATTTCCATTTTCGTCGGTCAAACAAAACCCTTTTGACAAAGCGCAGGTGGTCTGGTTTCGCAGAATCACCCGATCCTGTGCCAGCTGAACCGTTGCTGTATACTCAAATATCAGCACTTTCACAGATGCCTGGACGACTACGTTGTTCCAGGTGCCGTAAGAGTCCAAGTACTGTGTCCCAAAACACCGGCCGTCAATTCCTATGGATCCTGCCAAAATGATACTTTGATACGTGGTACTACTTGGGGTGAGTCCGTCCACTTGAACAGCGGGAGTTAGTGCTACCATGCCCGTGGTATGTGCTGCTTGACACGTGTCCCTAGATAGATGTAGTAGGTAAACCCTTCGCCCGTTTTGCACGACCGAGGTATGAGAGTGCATTCTACAATAAAAAATTGTCCGGTCTATTTCGACCCTGCACTGGATAACTTGTGTCCGATCATACTCGGACAACTGGAGCAGTTGCACAGTAATCTTGACAGGTGTTGCTTGAGCTGATGGCAGGTCGCAGTCTCCGACATTTAACAAGGAAAATGTGGTCACAGTGGCCGCTGTTCCGCCGCAATCGTACCCAAGGATTGCTGTCGACGGAAGAACCTGAAGTCCGACCAGGATCGTGAATAGCTCAAGTACCGTCGTTGTCGACATCTGCAACAGAAGCCCCACCCAACTTAGCCTTTTGCAGCTTGTTCATATGGACGATTTTGGTCCGGTTTTGTATTTGAATTTTTACGTTATTATTCGTCAACACTTCTAGGGCCACATGCGGCCCTGTGTACTGATCACCAAACTTGGTGGTCGGTTCCCGCAACAAATACAACGAATCACCGATTTTGAGTTCCTGCGGGTGGATTCTTTTGTCGTAATGTCTTTTTGAGCGCAACTTGCCGCTGTTCAAATTTTGTCTTGCCAGTTGCGTCACACGATTAATTCGATTTATTAGCTTCACGTAATAATCTAGGTACGTTTGATCCATGTTTTCCTCCAGAGGGGGATCAGCAGATAGTGTCCGGGCTGGTTTCTCAAACACCAGCTCGTGTGGGGTAACCCGTGTTCCCTCGTGGTAACTCGTATTATAAGAGAACATCAACATGTCCAAGTACTTGTTCCACTCTTGCTCATTGATGACAAATTGTGTCAGAAATTTGGTAATAACGTGATGTGACCGCTCGAGGGATTCATTGGACTGCGGATAAAAAGCAGTAGTTCTGATTTGTTTTATCCTGTACTTTCTTGCCAGAATTTTCAACAATGAGCTCGTAAAGGTGGTTCCTTGGTCGGTAAGTATAATGCGTGGTGCCCCAAAGTAGAACAGGTAATACTTCCGGGAAGCCTCCGCGATATCGACCGATGTAGCGTTCACCAGGGGTGCCAGGACAAGAAACTTCGTTAACTGTATCGTGATCCTGTATTGTGAGGATATACCGATGTCCTTGCGCCGACGTCGCCAATGGTCCCATACTGTCCAGGGCGACCTTGTCAAACGCCGCGTTTGGAGTATCGGTCAGGAGCATAGGCTGCTTGTGTTTCACCCTGACGAGCTTTTTCAACTGGCAGTTTGTGCACCGCTGCACAAACGCTTGCACTTGACTTTTCATGTTTTCCCAGTAGTACCGCTACCGCAGGCGGTTCTACGTTTTTGTGACCCCTTTGTGGCCACCGACAGCTGATGCGTGACACTCTTCGATAATTGCTTCTCTTTCTGCAACCGGGGGAGTTCGCATTAAGCTTTTGCACACACAGATTTTGCAAGAGACGTCTTGGAATAGTCCGGATAGTCTTTCCTGGATGAGAAGCTATGGTGTGCCATCTAGCACAGGTGTGCGTGCCATGCTAACTGTAGACAAATCCAGATCTCGTGCCACGTCCAGTAACGACTCCAAGGCCGCGTTTAGTATGTCGGGGTCCAAAACCGTGCTGTCTCGCTCCTTGATTGGTAGAGAAACCAACACCTTGGTGCCGAGGGTGGTGACTCGTGTCCGTGCCAGAGTCAGGTCAGCAAGGTCAGGAAACATTCCTGCCTCCTGCAGCTGTCGAGAGCCGTCGTCGCACGGTGTCCCTTGCTGTGTAACAAAGACGCACACATTGTCTTTTCTCATAACCAGATTGTCCCTGGTCTCGACAACAGTGGGTTCCTCTTGCCTCTCCGGTTCGCCCATGTAATATGGCACCGTCACCGGGTCAAATAGCTCTTCTTCTTCCTCGTACTCCCTTTCACCAGTGCTACCTTCTTCTTCCTCGGTGCTGACTACGTCTTCGCTGTCATTTTCTTCCTCGTTTTCGAGTGCCTCCGGGGGAACAACTTCCATGGACGGCGACAATTCCGATACCCCGCAATCTCGAAAACGCCCACAAAGATCCTGCCTAGAAAGTTCTTGCCGTGTACCCACACGCTCTGGTCCAGATGCTCTGAATATAGACTCATTGGATGAGCTCTCCGCTTTGTACGTTATTGGTAAAGCAGTTGCTACCAGCTCTGGTGGGTTCCGAGACAGTGCGTCCGCGTTAGCATTGGCGGTACCGCCCTTGTACACGATTTTGTAGGTGTTCTCCGCTAATTTCAACCTCCACTTCACAAGACGCGAAGTGGGATCCTTGACGGAGTAAAGCCACACTAGTGGGTTGTGATCTGTTACGAACGTGAACTCCCTTCCGTACAGGTAGGGGCGGAAATAATGCACAGCGTACACTATAGCTAACAGTTCCCGCTCTACAGTGGAGTAATTTTTTTCGGCCGTGTTCAACAGCCTAGAGCAAAAGGCTATCGGGAGATCTTTGCCAACCGGTCCTTGGCTGAGTACGGCTCTAATGGCATATCCCGATGCATTTGTTGTGACATTAAACGGTCTCGTAAAATCTGGATACTGAAGAACGGGTTTTTTGCACAGAGCGTCGCGCAACTGCGTGAACGCCTGCTCCTGGTTTGTTGTCCAGCTAAAACTGGCCTCTTTCTTTAGCAAGTCCGTCAGTGGTTTGGCCACTTTGGAAAACAGAGGGATGAATCTTTGATAGTAGCCGACGAATTCCAAGAACTGGCGGATTTCTTTAACGTTCCTTGGCTTAGGGAACCTCTTCACTGCTTCCAGCTTTTTCGGGTCCGGTTTGACACCTTCTTTACTGATTACATGTCCCACTTCCTTCCTCAGGAACTCGCACTTGTCCGGTTGCAAACGGAGGTTGGCCTGCCTCAGTCGCTGAACCAACTTGTTATACTTGATCTCGTGCTCCCGAAGTGATCGAGCGTAGAGGACGATATCGTCTAATTACACAAACACTTCGAGACCCTGTAGTCCGGCCAGGACGTGGTCCATGAGCCTTTGGAATGTTGCCGGTGCGTTGCGTACCCCGAATGGCATTCGATTAAATTTGTAATGACCATAGGGCGTCGAGAAGGCTGTCTTTAATTTGTTTTCTGGGTCCATAGAGATCTGGTGGAACCCCGACGCCAAATCAAACACCGAAAAGTACTTGGCCGACCCCAGTTGGTCCAGTATTTCAGTTATGTTTGGTAACGGGTACGCGTCGCCGACCGTTTTCTCGTTAAGGTTCCGGTAATCGATCACCATCCGCCACTTTGGGTTCCCTTGTGAGTCGGCTTTCTTCGGCACAATCCACAGTGGAGAGTTGTAGGGTGACAGAGATGGCTGGATGATCCTGTTCTTCAACAAATCAGCCGTTTGTTTACTGATTTCTTTGCGGTGTACTGGCGGAAACCTGTATTGTTTAGTATGTACAGGTATGTTGTCCACCGTTATAATTTTGTGTGCCAGGACATCCTTATGTCCCACGAATTTTCCAGGCAGATGGAAGCAATCAACGTTCTTACTTATCAATTCCTCCACATTTTTCCTTTCCTTTGAATTCAAGTGTTCCAATTTCAGTAGCTGCTTTACTCGGTCGCTGCGGTCACGTGGTTCACAGTTCACGCGGCAGACGGTGGCGCTTGCGGGTGAATAGGAGACAGTAGCGTAATCAGAGAGGTTGGCACATTCTTTCTTACGTTTTCCTTCAGATACAGACGTTAGTTCAGATACAATAACAGACTCAGATACAGACTCAGATGCAGACTCAAGAACAGATTTTGGAACAGATGCAGAAACAGACACAGACAGCTCCCTGCAGTTCACTTGAACCGACAGGTACTACAGAACAAACAGACTCAGATGCGGGCTCTTTGGCTACCGCCAGATGGACTTGACCGTTCGGTTCAGAGGTCCCAGAACTTTTCTGATGCAAATAGCTTCTCTCTTGACTGATTACTTGAAAATCTTCTAAGTCAACGGCAGGAACGGACACGGTAACGTCTCGCTCCGTAGTGTTGATTACGTTGAAACATGTTTGACCCTTGATGTTTTTGACAATGGCGTCTCCTACGTAAATCCCTCGTGGATATGGTATTTGTGGAAGAAATCCCTCAGATAGTTCCGTGTTCGCCACTCTAGCGCAGACGGTGACTGTTGCTCGCGCAGGGGCGACCACTGTACCTTTAATAATAAATGGGATTCGAAAATTGCTGAACAGAAACTCCTCGCGATTGTAATCTATGGCAGCCCCATGTTCTCGCATAAAGCCAGACCCGAATATTCCATCCTTAATTATTGGAAAATCGTCTGTCACTACATGGAAAGGTACCTCCATGGCAAAGATTGTTATTGAAGCGACTCCGCTGGTAACTACTGGCTGATCGGATATTCCAGTTATCTTGATGATTCTGGTGTAGTCGATGCCCACGTCCTGACGTAGCGTACCAGCCTTTATCACGTTGGCATGTGAGCCCGTGTCCAGCATTAGTCTTGCGCTGTCCCTGAAGCATCCGGAACTGACGCGAACGTTGGGTGCATGAACCGTAGGTTGGTATTGAATCATGCCAATTCGACGATTGTCGTGCTGGTTGTCGGACGCCCTTTTAATGTTTCGGCTCTGCTGGCGTTCTTCTCTGTCGAGCCACTGTTCTCGTTTCCCTGTTTTCTCGCGTCGTTTTGTTTCTTTAGTTCACAACTGAATTTCATGTGCCCAGGTTTCTTGTAATAATTGCAAATAATATCGGACCTGTGGCTTTGGGGTGTTGCTACTGGTGGCTGAGCCTGAACCTCCTTAGGTGGTGTGAGTCTGCCGTCGTGCCTGTGCCAATTATTTTGATTGTGCCAGCACCGTTCTGCTGTGTGGCCTGGTCTCTTGCACAGACCGCAAGGCGCTCGTTGAGCAAGTGTAATGTTGGCTGCGGCCGTCCTGTTTCTGTTTTGAGTGCGGGCGCGCTCGGCGTCCCGTTCGTTCTGATGGTTTATTTTTATTAACGCGCCATAGGCTTCCGTCAGCGTTGTACAGTATTCCATCTTGAGGGGTAATCGGTACTCTGATGATAACCCGTTGATAAAGCACTCCAGAGTCTCACTGTCTATCCTGCTCTTGTCTATTTCATTGAAGAATTCTCGCCGCACCTTAGCTTCTTCTTCTAAAATAGCCTGGCGCAAATTTTTAGTGCGACTAATATAATCGAGCACGTGCTTGTCCGGCTTCTTGGTTAAGTTGGCGAGAGCACCTCGATAATAGTTAACTGTTCGGCAGGGCATGAAGGCAGTTTTTAGTATATCTTTTAGCCGTTCCATAGTTGTTACTGTTTTATCCTCGACAACAAGATAAGCATGGCCCTGAAGCTTCATCCGGATTAGCCTTACCAAGTTAGCTTTCGCTTCCATGCTTACTGGGGCTGGAAGCATTTCTAATGCTCTTTTGCAGGCTCTTGTAAACTGCAATACTGATATATTGTGCCCATTGAACTGAGAAATGGTGTCAACACTTTCTTTCAGTTTCATATGTGGCGTAGGAAATTGACGAAAATGATCGGCGGCAGGAGTTCGATTTCTCCTTAACTCTCGCTTGAGTAATTCTATCTCTGCTCGCAAGGTATCAATGTCCGTTGATGCTCTGGGAGAGCTCGCACCATGACGGAAGATTGGCTCGGGTTGCTCGCTCGCGTCGAGGACCCGGAACCTTCGGGGTGTATCAATTTCTTGTAATCTCGCGAGTTGGTTCTGTACTTCTATTTCCTTGGCCCAAATTGCTGCTTCTCTTTCTGTTAACTGCCGCTCGTACTCCTGGGCGGCTGCAATCGTCAACTCCTTTACTGAATCTGTGCGTGACATAGTGATTAACCCTACGAATTTTGGCCGACCTTCTCCCGGATATCTTCAGCGTTATCCCGACCGCTGCTACCAAAATTTTTGTCCGTATGTTACGTCCCAGAGGCCGGGTCACGGTCTTGCGGCCGTTTACACCTGCCGGACGTACGTCCTCCCTTTTTGGTCAACTCTGGGGCTTTACCGGGGCGGAGAATGAAGATATGACCGGGAGGTGAGATAGGATCTTCTGTTTCGGATTAAATCAAAAGGCCGTCACGTATGTACACCGTGGGGTTCTGGAGCGTATAAAAATCGTCGGTGTGTTCCGCGATAAAATCAATGTAGGCAAAGTGGCACTTCTCGCACTTTTCTACCGGCCGATATATCGTTAAATTTTGCGAGCACCTGGCGCACAACACATCCGTGGGGTTGGTCAAGTAATCGTAATCCCCCACCCCCATTCCCGTAAACCTCTCGTTACTAATAATTTGCGGCACTTGGTTAACGGCGCGTTCCACTGTACTTGTCGTGTGAAAACTTCGCGGCGCGTCCCTCCGTACCAGTCACGCAAGTAGTGTCAAGTACCGCGGGGTCGAAAGACCCGGTGCGCGCGTAGGTTCTTTGAAGGGCCTTCAGTTAGTGCTTCCTGCCCCCACGTCGGGTCCGCCGCCTCCGTCGCGGAGCCGGCGCCTCTGGCTGATGGGAAGCCTAGGAATAGATACGACAAATAAGCGTGCAATCTTTATTGCACCGTTCTCACTGTAGTACTCAAGATCAGGAAGTGACGAGTGTGCACTCGTGATGCACCTTCCTCGTACTTACGAATGACAGGAAATGACGAGTGTGCACTCGTGATGCACCTTCCTCGTACTTGAGAACGACAGGAAATGACGAGTGTGCACTCGTGATGCACCTTCCTCGTACTTGAGAACGACAGGAAATGACGAGTGTGCACTCGTGTGCACCTTCCTCGTACTTAGGAATGACAGGAAATGACGAGTGTGCATTCGTGATGCACCTTCCTCGTACTTAGAAATGACAGGAAGTGACGAGTATGCACTCGTGATGCACCTTCCTCGTATTTGAGAACGACAGGAAATGACGAGTGTGCACTCGTGATGCACCTTCCTCGTACTTAGGAATGACAGGAAGTGACGAGTGTGCACTCGTGATGCAC